>NW_026864116.1:0-54736 GCF_026571515.1 Ruditapes philippinarum
GCACTGACTGAATGTCAGTACTTATTTTTACTGAATTTAATAAAAAAATAGTTATGTCCAGATTGGGAAAAAATGGAGATGTCCATTTGCTCAGCAAATTCAATGGAAAAGTGCCATTTTGTTTTAGAATTTAAAGAGCATCGAATTTTTTTATATGTTAACTTATGCTTTCTTTGTTGATTCAGAGTGGCAGATATTAATTGTAAGACAGTTGTAAAGTGATCAAGGTCTTCCTTCTTAATGTTAATTATGATAAAGATATAAAAGTTTTGACGAAAGTTAAATTTTATGATTTTTTTCTTCATTTTATCAAAAATCACAATGTTGTTGTAATCTTTAAAAGAACTGGTTTTTTTTTAATTAATAAATATTTAAGCAAAATTTTAGCAATATTAATTAGCATTAAGTATATGCCACTTCAGAGGAATACATAATTATATATTCTGCTATGTACGTGTACACATGTGCAACCAAATTATATTAAAAAATTTTTTTATTTAATGATAATGTGATAATGTGGTTGTAAAATTACAATAAAAATAAAAACTGCATGATGCAAATGATCAAAAAATATTTTATATTTTGCTTTGCTCAAAAGTATTATTTTTTTTATTTCAAATCTGAATAAAAAAAAGTTTTAATCCAAGTGGTCTATCAAAAGATAGTTGGAATTAATATCATACAGCCTGTTTGAAGAATTGGGACATTTTTTTTTTGGGGTTCCCTGTCTATTTGTCATTCCATCTACTTTTTTCCCAAAAATTTTAACAGGTTTTTGCCCCTTTTGATAAGCTCTATTTCCCCAGACACATTTAAAGATAAAAGGGGTTTCCCTTGTGGCAGGGCATTTGCTTTTTAAGTTCTTTGCATTTTCCTTATATTGGTAAAAGAAAAGTAATTTGAAATGAACTTTTTTTCAGAGGGTTTGTTTTAAAAACATGGGAATCAGAAAGGGGAAAAACATTTGTCGTGGCTTGTGAACATAAAGGATGGATCAACAGATTTTCTTTTTTGGTTGGGAAAACTTTAATACATTTATACCCTTCATGTCCATTTTTAAATTTTACTTTTTAAAAATATCTTAAAAAGATTGTTGAACTTGCCCTTAAATTCCCAGTTTTTTCAGTTCAAAAAGCACAAAGATTAGGGGGTTAAACCCCATAAAATTGCTACCACTTCCCCCTCACCACTTTTGGTTTGAATCTTTAGATTTTGGATTCTTTCATGTGAGAAGCTATTAAAACTACCCTTTGCAAAAAGTTTGAAGTTCTTAACATAGCATGCCCACTTATGCCTAAAATTTTATTTCCCCAAAGGGGGAAACCTAATTTCTTCCTCCCCATTAAAGCGGGAAAAAGTTGCCTTTAATTATCCAATTTAAAAAACCCAAACCCAAAAAAATTTATAATTAAAAACTTAATGGTCTTTTTTTCTTTTCTTCTTGTCCCCTAACAGATAAAATATATTTAAATAATACAAGTCTGAATAATAAAAATATGTTACCAATTTTATAGCCATCAGGTTTTAAACATTTGTATTATAATATTTAGAACAGGGCGTCTAAAGGGTTTTCTAAAAAAATGATTTGGAAAATTTTAAAATTTTATTATTTTAATTTTTTCCCAAAAATATGTCACTCTACTTTTTATTTCTTTGTGTTATTTTTAAAAATTTTTTGAATTTGAAATTTTTAGTGATTGCTTTTTAAAAAATTTTTTTACATAATATCCCCTTTTCAAGTTAGCTTTAATTTCTTAGTTTTAAAATAAAATTTTTTGAACATGTTATTAAAAAGTTTCGGTTTTTTTTCTTTTTAAAAAATAAAAGGGCCCTATAATGAAGTATATTATGGTTTGGTATTAGGGCTACTTTAAAGTTTTGAAAAGGGTTTTTTAGAAATTTGATTAAAACTTCTAAACCATTACTTTATTACTGGGAAATAGCATATTCTAAAAATTTTTAATGGGTTTATAAAATTTTTACCGTTTACATTTAAAGGGTTAAAGAAAGGTGAAATTGTTGACTAATTCAGAATATCAGCAGCTACTTTTGTCAAAATTTATACCAATGATATAATAAAATGCATTAAATGCTCCTCATATATGGCTACTTTGAAATTTATTCTATTTCCAGAATATTTTTATTGCGGGAAATATTTTCTACAAATAAATTTAAACTAGTAAAAGAAATGTACTCATTTATATCAATGTTTAGATAATATTGTTACCCTTGCCTAATTTATAAACATTTTGAATGGATCTATCATGATCTGTTAACTCCCCTTTCCTGTACATACTTCTTTAATACTTACTCACAATACTTACTCATTCACTCTATTGCTAGCTGCATTCAATGATGGACTTTTATAATCACTTGACACAAATGTTCGTAATGTTGCCCTCAATGGCCTCTGAAAGTTGTCAAACTTTTTCCTGAACTTGGCCTGAGATCTCAAGACTTTCATTGGTTGGTGTACATTTTGTGCCAGTTTCTGACCAATCAAATATTGAGATAGGAGTTTGAGCTCAGAAAATGTCTTAATAATACATGTATCAGACCATAAGGTCACGGTCACACTTTGAGGTTAGAGGAAAACACTTGTTGAGACTAAACTTCTTTCTGCATTAAGGGATTTTGATATAACTTGGCAAAAATGTTCACCATAATAACTTAAATAATTAGGCATAGGGTTTCCCTTTAAAAAATCAAGGGTTCCTTGGCCCCAAGTCAAGGTTTCACATGTAGAATCAATTTTAAATAGATTTTTTGTGGTTACAAACATTTGAATCATTAAAATCAAGGGATTCATCGCAAGGATGTTCACCAATCGTGAGACGAGCTATACATGATTTATCAATATCATAAGATCATACCTGTTTTAACTACCAGGTAAGTCTTAGAAATTGATTAAATGTTTCCCAGTTTAATCTTGAGCATATTGTCTATAAACAAAGGCAGGGGTTGAAGTATTACTTGACATTTAATGTTCACCATTTATGAGATGTAAATCAAATCTTTAGTCATAAGTCAAAGGTCCCAAGGTAACTAAGTAAAGAAAAAAAGTTGTCCACATCATATCAGTGCTATGTGCCATATTCTGAGGACCCTGTCTGGGTTTCCCGGGTGGGCATATTTTTTTTGACAAAGGACCCTTTTTTTCACATTTTTTTTCTCCTTTTTTTTTTTTATTGTAATTTTTTGAAAACAATTAAATTTAGTATTTCCCTTTATATTGTTTTCATGATTTTATTTTAAGTGTCAGGGGTTTTTTTTTCCATCTTGGCTTTTTGTGAGACAAATTAAATTTACAAATGATTAAGGGTTTAAAAACTTTGCCCCTTCGTATTTTTTATGTTATCTGTTTAAAATATGTATCTTAGTACAATAGTTTTTCAAATAGGTTTTTCCAAAAAAATTAAATAATTTTACATGGGAAGTGGATACTTGAAAAAAATTTTGTGTTTAAACTTTTTAAAATTCAAAAAATTTTTTAAAAAAGGGCCCCGGTGTAAAAAAAAGTCTTTTAAAATAGTAATTGAACCCAAAAGCCATTTTAAAATTTTGAAATAAAAAAAAAACGAAAAAAAGGGAAAGGGTCCCCGTTTTGACTTGATTTAAAATTTTTACACTAACTGATTGACTCGTTTATTTCTGTGCAAGCTATGGTTTTATTGTCGAAGAGTTCCTTAAATTGAAAATAAACCTTTTGTCTGGGAAATAATGGGAATGAAACGAGGGTAAGAAAAAAAAAATGTACTCAAGGCCAAAATATTTCCCGTTTTGTGTGTTTAAACTTAAGTACAATTGGCCACCCAAAACAAAAGTTCAATAATTTAAATGAATTTTTTTATCCCAAAAACATACTAAGACCTCCCCCGGAAAATGAATTTAGATTCCAAAAAAACTTAAAATTTTTAATGCCATGAAAAACTCTTTAAATCATTGGATTATATTAACTCTTTGATTTTATGTAACGTATTTCAATTATAGACTTACTTTGAGTTATATGTAACATATTCAATTTAGACTTACTTTTGATTTAATATGTAAATATTTCAATTTAGACTTACTTTTAATTTATTAACATATTAATTATAGACTTACTTTGATTTATTAAGGTATTTCAATTTATAGATTTTACTTGATTATTGTAACCAATTTTAATTATAGACTTACTTTGATTATATGTAAACAATTCAAATTGACTTGCTTTTGATTTTATATTAAAGGTATTTCAATTATAGACTTACTTTGGGATTATATGTAACATATTTCAATAAATTTGGGCTTGCTTTGAAATTATACGCAAATAATTTCAATATTGACTTGCTTTGATTATATGAGGTATTTCAATTATAGACTTCTTTGGATTATATGTAAATATTTCAATTATAGCTTTTTGATTTATGTAACATATTTCAATATTGGACTTTCTTTTATTTATATGTAAGGTATTTCAATTATGGACTTACTTTGATTATATTAACATATTTTCATTTTTAAGACTTACTTTGATTTATTAACATATTTCAATTTGACTTGCTTTGATTTATATCTAAGGTATTTTCAATTTAGACTAACTTTATTTATATGTAAAGTATTTCAATTATAGACTTACCTTTGATTATATGTAAAGTTTTTCAATTATAGACTTACTTTGATTATATGTAACCTATATTTCAATATTAGACTTGCTTTGATTATATAGTAATATATTTTTAAATTATAGACTTACTTTGATTAATATGTAACATATTTCAATTATAGACTTACTTTGAATATAATGTAACATATTTCAATATTGATTGCTTTGATTATAGATGCAACAATTCATATATTGACACTTGCTTGATTATTAAGGTATTCAATTATAGACTTACTTTGATTATATGCACAATTTTCATTATAGACTTAACTTTGGATTATATTAACATATTTAATAGTGGACTCTTTGATTATATGTAAGGGTATTCAATCTAATAGACTTTACTTTGATTATATGTTAAATATTTCAATTATAGACTTACTTTTGATGTAAATTACATATTTCAATATTCGACCCTTGCTCTGATTAATCTAAGTATTTCAATTATAGAAACTTTGATTATATGTAAAAGTATTCGTCAATTTTAGACTTACTTTGATTATATCTAAAGTATTTCAATTAAGACTTAATTTGATTTTATATAACATATTTCAATATTGACGCTTTGATTATATGTAAGGTATTTCAATTTTAGGGACTTACTTTGATTAATGTAACATTTTCAATTAAGACTTACATTTGATTATATGTAAATATTTCAATATTGACTTGCTGATTTATATGGTAAGGCTATTTTTAATTATAGCTTACTTTGATTATATGTAACATATTTCCAATTATAGAAACTTGATTTAATGTAACATTTTCAATATTGACTTGCTTTGATTATATGTAACATATTTCAATATTGACTTGCTTTGATTATATGTAAGGTATTTCAATTATAGACTTACTTTGATTATATGTAACATATTTCATTATGAGACTTAACTTTGATATATGTCATATTTCAATTATAGACTTACGTTGATTATATGTAACATATTTCATTTTATAGACTACTTTGATTAAATGTAACATGTTTCAATAATAAACTTACTTTCATTATAATGTAACGTATTTCAATTATCAACTGACTAGTGATTTTATGTTACACTATTTCAATTATAGACTTTACTTGATTATATTGTCAACATATTTCAATATTGACGTTGCTTTGATTATATTAACATATTTCAATAATAAACTGAACTGATTATATGTAATATTTCAATTATAGACATAACTTTGATTATATGTAAAGTTATTTCAATATAAACTTTAATAATAAACGTTAAAATTATGCAAGTTATAATGCAACTTAAACATTTATTATTATGCAACTTATTTAATTATATTTACATATTTTCATATGGCTTTATTACATATAACCTTATTTGGATTATATGTGACTTTTTTTTTTTTAAAGTTAAGGATGGCAGCATTAATAATTGTTTGTACCAAGATTTATCCTATGGTTTTATAAGGTGGATACATAGAACATAAAATGATTAGATAGTCCTTTTAAAGTTCAAGCAATAAAAAAAAGGATCATAAACTTTAGTTAATTTATCCAATTTTAGTTTGTCATAATGCTAAGGCAATGATTCCACCCATGGCAACTCTTAGGACCCAAGACGGCTACTGTGCCATCTGAACTTGGGTTGCACTATTTGCTCTTTTTAAGTAACCACATAATTTTGAAATTTCCCTAAAAATGAAAATATTTTGTCTAAGATTGAAAGATGGACTAGTTCATTTAAATATTTGGGGGGGTTAAGGGTATAAGTTATGAATAATTTCTTGTAAAAGAAGAATTGTAAAAATCTTGAAATCACCTAATATCTTTAACTGCATATGTAAATAAATTTTTTATTGTTTTAATTTTTTTCAGGAGTGAAGCAAAGTTGATGTTATCATCTGCTAATGACGAACATTATAGCATGGGCCACCGGGTGGTGGTGTATATGACAGAATTGCCGTAAAGTTAATTTATATATTGAAAACTAAATCTTAAGTGGTAAACTTAAGGTTAAAACATGTTGCTTTAATAATTAAATGAATTAAAATTCATACATAACAGATATACCTATATTTTGGGTATATTTTACCATCCATGCTACTAAAGTCCCGTAGGCCAGGAATGTCCCCGGAAATCATATGACTGTCCGGAGTTGTCCAGAGATGATTTATTTCCTGGTATGAATAAGACCTGTAAATAATCTCCTTTGCAACAAGAAATAACACATTACTTGTTTGCATTTTTTATGTTAGATTGGTGTTCCTGTTTATTGTATGGCAATAAACCTAAGACGGTATCAATTAGCCTGTGGCGTTAATGGTGGCATACGTGTTTATGCTCTCGATGAAAGTAAGTTATGTTCATTGTCTTGTTTTAGGGGTTTAGTTTTAAGTCATACTAAGACTGTAAAAGTCATATACATGTAGCAACTTAAGCTTTTAAGTGATTAAGGAAGACTTCAGGTGCCCCTCTGTGGCCTATTTCAGGCTTGAGCTAGCACCTGTGTTCTTTTTTGAACTTGTTCGTCTTTTAATCTGGCAAAATGATTCATAATTTTTAGGGAAATTATCAAAATATTCAGACTGCATAGTGAACAGTGCAGACCATGATCAGACTACACATAATACTAGATGTTGATCTTTGTCTGCACTGGTCACATGGTACTATAGAATCAGTAAACTTTAAACATTCAGTAATATTTGTAGTTCTTATTGCAAGATTTGTAAGAATTTTTTTTTTGGTCAAAATTTACATGTTGCAATATGTGTTGATAAAATTTTCACAGAACAAATTTGATAGATGAAAAATCTCAGTATGAGGATAATAAAAGAAATAAGTAAACTATGTGAGCTGTAAAAGTAAACATTGTGATACAACAGGGTATAGCTAATTAGTTTATTCATCAAAGTGAAAGAAGAACTTAACATGTTTGTTTCAATTTTTCCCAGACAAAGAATCGGGTCATGTGATCAACATTAGCAAAGTTCTATATATAGCCAAAGAGCACACAGACATTGTTAGATGCCTCATCTGTACAGACACACGCACATATTCAGCAGGGTAAGAAAATTACATGTATTTTATTAGTGGTAATACTTAGTCTTTTATGTAACAGTCATGTGAATCTCAGACACCATTAAAGCTCTAGTCATTTCCAAATAGAGCTGCCTAAGGTTTGAACAATAATTCAGTCAAATGTTAGTGTTACAGAATTTTGTATCCATTTATATCTGCCCTCAACTAGCTATAGAATCAATTTTATATATCAAATCTATTTATTATACATCTAAGCAATGACTATTGTTTTGTGTATTACAGGTATGACCAAAGGTTGATCATCTATGACTCATCATTTACAGGGGATGATAGTTTAGAAGCTGTAAATATGTACGTATTATTCTACAATAATTAAACAATTATATTTTACTGACCTTCTTACTAAAGTGCTCTCTTTTATGGATATTTATTTACAAACATCATTCTTTCAAGAAACTTTTGGCTTGATTCGTCATCATTTATACCTCAGCTATTCGTAGGGTCATGGAGCTATTGTACACCCAAGGCGTCAACAACACACTTTGGTTAAGTTTTTGCATGCCTGAGTTGGTATCTCCAAAATTAATGAAAGGAATGGGTTGAAGCTTAATACACTTATTTAAGAGCATAATAGGAGGTCATTGGCCAAGCCCTAGAACTCTAACATAGATTTTGACAGAATTGTGGCTTTTTGGACTAAGAAAATTCTACATTATTCAGGCTCTTGTTTTATTATCAAGCATTGAGAATAGTCAGGCACAGTGTCCTATTGACATTTCACTCTTGCTGTATTTTGAACAATTACTTTGAAAGGACTCTTCCTTTACACAAAATTAGCAGGTTAAAAGTTTATATAGTACACAAACTTTTGACTGTTGCTTGATGGAGTCAACTAGGCCTGATATAGCTGCATTGTCTTTAAGCAATGTCTTAATACCATAATTTGTTAGAAATAGATATGTTGATATAATGATTTCACACACCTTGTTTTATTTGTAAATGATTGAATGATTTTATTTACAGCATTGACAATGCTCATGATGCAGGAATCTCATGTTTGCTACTTGCCAAGATAATGAAAACAACTCATGGTAAGATTACAACATTTTTCTACAGTTGCTTTATAATCCTTGTAATAGGGTGCATTAGTAGGTTTATGAAAATGAGTCAATATCTAGTTTATGTTAAGTTTATAATGAGTGTAATCAATATATATCTAGTAGTTTAATGATGAGTTTTAAGAAGTAGTATAGAATTTGGTCATTATTTAGTTATCTGAGTTAAGTTAAAACATAGTTGATGATGATTCAGCCAATATCTAGTCTGATGAGATTGGTCAGTTTATTAATATAATGCTTTGAGTCACTATGTAGTTTATGACGATTTTTGATAATATGTAATGTAGTTCATGAAGATTTTAGTCAATATCTAATTCATGATAATTTCAGTAAATTATTTAGTTCATGGTGATTTTAGTCAGTATCTAGTTCCTGATAATTTCAGTCAATATCTAGTTTATGATATTTTCACTCAATATGTAGTGCATATTTACTTCAGTCAATATGTAGTTCATGATGATTTCAGTCCAAATATGTAGTTCATGATGATTTAGTCAGTATCTAATTCATGGTGATTTCAGTCAATATGTAGTTCATGATGGTTTCAGTAAATATGTAGTTCATGATGATTCAGTCAATATCTAATTCATGATGATTTTAATCCATATCTAGTTCGTGATGATTTCAGTCAATATCTAGTTCATGAGTTTATGATGGATAAGTTTTCTATTTCATTGTGATCTAAGATCACTACCATTATTTAGCTGAATAGTGTGTCTTTGGTATAAACAAATACTTTAAAGTTTGATTTTAAATGCATAGATGATGCATGTGTTTAAAATCATTTTTGTCCCAATTTTACTAAAGAGAAATAAAACTTTAAAATATTTTATTTTCATGAGTCAGAGGATTAAAAGTATCAGACAATTACATGTTGTACTAATCTGTCTATAGTTTGAATCCAAGTCACCTTTTAAAGAGATTAATTCAGATTAAAAATAGCAGTCGTTGTTATTGATTTATTAATTGAATGCATGATTATTTTTGCATGAAGTTTATTATGCTCCCCGAAAAATTTCGGGGGAGCATATAGTCGGCGCCTTGTCCGTCTGTCCGTCTGTCCGTCCGTCCGTCCGTCCGTCCGTCCGTCCGTCCGTCTGTCCGTCCGTTGTCTTGTCCGGAGCATAACTTGAAAACCCTTGGAGATAATTTGTTGAAACTTCATACAGTGGTAGAGGGCATCGAGGGGAGTGCAGTGTCAAAGAACCATAACTCTATTTTGCCCGGTTTTTGAATTATCTCCCCTTATAGAAAAATCTTGTCCGGGGCATAACTCTAAAACTATAAGAGATATCAACATGAAACTTTGTAGGTGAATAGATCTCAATGGGTAGATGTGCAGTGCATAAGAACAATAACTCTTTTTGTCCTAATTTTGGAGTTATTGCCCTTTGTTTATTTTAATACTTTGAACTTTGTCCGGAACATAACTTGAAAACCCTTGGAGATAATTTGTTGAAACTTCATACAGTGGTAGAGGGCATCGAGGGGGAGTGCAGTGTCAAAGAACCATAACTCTATTTTGCCCAGTTTTTGAATTATCTCCCCTTATAGAAAAATCTTGTCCGGGGCATAACTCTAAAACTATAAGAGATATCAACATGAAACTTTGTAGGTGAATAGATCTCAATGCGTAGATGTGCAGTGCATAAGAACAATAACTCTTTTTATCCTAGTTTTGGAGTTATTGCCCTTTGTTTATTTTAATACTTTGAACTTTGTCCGGAACATAACATGAAAACCTTGGAGATAATTTGTTGAAACTTCATACAGTGGTAGAGGGCATCGAGGGGGAGTGCAGTGTCAAAGAACCATAACTCTATTTTACCCAGTTTTTGAATTATCTCCCCTTATAGAAAAATCTTGTCCGGGGCATAACTCTAAAACTATAAGAGATATCAACATGAAACTTTGTAGGTGAATAGATCTCAATGCGTAGATGTGCAGTGCATAAGAACAATAACTCTTTTAATTGATAATCACTTGTGCGATACGGAACAAAGTTTCAAGTATGAAATAACTCAAGTGGCATAGTGTGGTCAGAAAGGAGTCTATCGGAGAGGGTGGAGTGACAGTGATCCAAAGAGAAGCTTATATATCTATTTGTTTGCCCGTTTTTATTGCATTATCTGTCACTCTTCTGTAGACAAGACTCGATTGTCCGGACCATATCATCTTTACTAAAAAACTATAAGAGTTAGGGGGGCTCACAAATATATCAAAGCATGTATTACATCGTTGATTCGATTCTTCTTGATTATAGTTTTGAAGTTAGTGATCACGACGGATCAAGTTTATTCTATAACGAGGAGAAATGTGAAATACGGGAATGTGTATGAGTTACTGGTTCTTTGAGCACAAGACGAACTCACGCCATGCCTACGATGCTGCTCTACCGGATCGTTCTTGATATTGTACATAACACATTTCTCTATTAGGAAAATATTCTTATTGTCTAGGTCAGAAGAGGGAATTAGCTGTTAGGTAAAAACATTTTTAAGCTCAAAACTGTTAGACGACGAATATTTCGTTAAATTACTGACTGATCCGTTACTGGCTATGATCCGCTATTGGCTAACTCACTGTATATGCATATAGGGAAAATCAATGACCCTGGGGTGGGGGCCAATTTTGACCCCAGGGCTTTTATTTGAACAAACTTGGTAGACACTCACTAGAAGATGCTTCATGCCAAATATCTAAGCTCTAGCTCTTTGGGTTTTTTAAAAGTAGATATTTAAAGTTTTTTCTTTCGGTTGCCATGGCAACCAGAGTTCTGCATGGAATTAAATTCTAGGTGACCACCAAAGGAACATTCCTGTGAAATTTGGATGAAATTGGCATAGTGGTTCACGAGGAGATGTCATTTAAAGTAAATGTTTACGGACGGACGACAGACGAAAAGCGATCACAAAAGCTCACCCTGTCACTTTGTGACAGGTGAGCTAAAAAATTAAACCAAGTGTCGGGGTTATCTATGTGTCAGAGTTATCTCTCCAACCAGTATTTATTAAAGCGAACACACAAGGAAAAATGTGGGCACTTGGTTAAAATCCTCGTTTAAAGAAACAAAATATCATATGCATTTTCGACTTTCATATAATTTTGAAAAGTGCCGTACGGCTAGACAATACAGTGTGTCCTGGCTAGTCGTGACTCACGTACGGCTAGAACTTTTGGCTAGCCGTACAGGGATTTGAGTTTTTTCGGCCCCAAATTACCCACGACGGCCCTTCACCAAATCAGCCCCATATTTAGTTAAGAATAAGTCTTACCTTAACGTGTTTTATACCAGAATTTAAATAGCATATAAATAAATGAAAAGATAAAAGGAATGAGAGAACTATTTAAATAATTACATAATGATTTTTAATTGAATGAGGCTAAAATAGTAGTAATCAAATAGAGAACAAGAGCTGTCTGTAGGACAGCACGCTCGACTATTCTAAGTGCTTGATAGTAAAAGAGCCTTGATAATGTTAAATTTTTTAAGTTCACAAAAGGGCTAATTTTTTTTTATTAATTCATGTTATAGGTCTTAGAGAGAGTCTAATTATACAGAATTGGCTTGACTATTTGGAAGCTAATGTCACAAGGGATTTTTATTGAGTATAATAATACTAATTACCTATGAATACATAAATTTGACAGAAAAGGTACAAAAGCTTGTTATTAAGATGTTTTATCAAGTAAATCACTGCTTTATTATTATGAATGCATAAAATTGTCCCAAAAAAGGCACAAACCCTTCAATAGTTATGGAGATAACAGTTTACAAGCAAAACTTTACCATGAATTTCTAAGTTGAAAAAGGGGAGAAAAATCAGCCTAAATGCAAGATAGAATTATGGATCTTTGTCAGTGACCTACAATTATGACCCTAAATGCATATGTGAAGTTTTAAATAAATATCTTTAATAGTTATTGAGATATGTAAAACTTGCATGTAAACATTAACCAAGAGACTAAGTAGAAAAGGGGATATGAATCAGCCTTAATGCAAGATAGAGTTATGGAACTTGGTCAGTGACATACAATTATGCCCCTCCAATTATGACCCTAAGTGCATGTGTAAAATTTCAAGTAAATATCTTTGAAGATTTTTAACCTTTAACCAAAATTTCTAAGTTTCAAAGGGGCAAATAATTCTGCAAATATTGCAGACAGAGTTATGCAATTTTGCAAACTGATGTACATTGTTATTATAAATAAGAATTTTAAATTTCAATTGAATATCTCAAGCAATAATTGAGATATTTGACTTTACAAAAAAACTTTAACCAAAATTTCTAAGTTAAAAAGGGGCATAATTCTGTCAATATGGTAGGCAGAGTTATCCAACTTGTCAATCTGATGTACATTGTTACTATAAATAAGAATTGTAAGTTTTAATTGAATATCTCAAGCAATAATTGAGATATTTGACTTTACAAAAAACTTTAACCAAAATTTCTAAGTTAAAAAGGGGCATAATTCTGTCAATATGGTAGGCAGAGTTATCCAACTTGTCAATCTGATGTACCTTGTTACTATAAATAAATATTGTAAGTTTAAATTGAATATCTCAAGCAATAATTGAGATATTTGACTTTACAAAAAACTTTAACCAAAATTTCTAAGTTAAAAAGGGGCATAATTCTGTCAATATTGTAGGCAGAGTTATCCAACTTGTCAATCTGATGTACCTTGTTACTATAAATAACTATTGTAAGTTTCAATTGAATATCTCAAGTAATAATTGAGATATTTGACTTTACAAAAAACTTTAACCAACGCAGACGCCGACGCGGACGCCGACGCCGGGGCGACTACAATAGCTCTCATATTCTTCGAATAGTCGAGCTAAAAACAGAATCCCTTAAGAAAGGCCAACACGACAAAATTGAAAATGTTGCAGGCTTGGTTTGATTGAGCCTGTTCATGGACTGTACTATCAAGTGCAAACTACCGTTCACGCCCCCTAGCACCGGCCTTTGGAGAATTCAACATTTGACATGAGAATGGTGAAATTTTAAATTTAGAAACATCCGCAGATGTGTTCATACGGCGGTTATCATGAAACCTTGAATGTGACACTGTAGTGTCATTCCATGAAAAGCGGCGTATGATCCCAAAGTAAAAGAATGCTTCTGCCCTAAAACAAACAGAACATAAACTTTATTATACAAAACATAGTACACGAACACTGAAACATATTTTATCTGATCATAATGATT
Source organism: Ruditapes philippinarum (assembly GCF_026571515.1). NCBI lineage: Eukaryota > Metazoa > Mollusca > Bivalvia > Venerida > Veneridae > Ruditapes > Ruditapes philippinarum. The sequence goes on from NW_026864116.1 coordinate 13,978, forward strand.
AATCAACAAGTTTTTTTTTCAAATTTGAACGATTAAAAAGCAAGACACAGAACAATACAAACATTTATTGTCAACAACTATTAAATTAATGGTAAGTGACGAGTTTTGGCAATACAATACAACACATAACAGTTAAAAAAATATTATTAGATAAAACAAAACAGACATTTTTTACAATAAGTGATAGATTTTAAACCAGAGCATATATTATCAAGAAATTATATCAAATCATCAGTTAAAAAATCTTTGATATTATTAGCAATACGCTTTAAATATTTAATTTGTTAAACCTTGAGAAAACATAAATCTAAAGTGTTAGCTAAATGATTAATAGAGATTTTTGAAGTAATTATTATTTGTATTTACTTTTGTTTATCAAAAAGTTTTTGCATTTGTTAACTGTCTTAAAAATTAGAGATTAAGTGTCTTTTTTAGGTGTATTTATTGTTACACCTTGAAATTTTTTTTTTATCTAAATAGCGATTGATAGATCTACAATGGATTATAAATTAAGGATTAAAATGTCATAATTGTTTGTGTGCTATCAATCAATCAATATACTACAATTTTTAACTATTTTAAGTATAAAAATTCCTTTTATACTGTAATAAAACTGTAATAAAAAAAAGGCCAAAACGTCTCGCGGAAAAGGGCCGAAATGTCTAGGGGCCTATTTTTGCACATGGGCCGATTTTGTTTGGGACCGAAACGTCCTGTTTGCCCCACAGACACTTGGAGTATGGACCCTGCCCTTCTCCGCCCCTCAATATAAAAATCTAAAAGTATTATCTATTACAAGAATTAGTTTTAAATTTTTGCTTATATTAGTATGAAACGGTTAAATGTCTAACACATGAACAAGTTTGAATAGAATTTCATCAAGTTTTAAAAAAGTCAATTTTCTACCAACGCTTCAATTTCCTGAAGATACCAAGCTTCGAAATATAAACACAACTTACCTACATATATTTCAAGTATTTATGTTATTGCATGCCATTAATGTCTGGTGTAAATCAGTCGATGCATATATTCTTTTAATAAATAAATGCATGTTATTATCCGATCATACCTTTCTTACAAGCTTTGTACATTTAATTACATTTTCCTAACCCTGTCACATGCTTCTTTACGAATTCATGACAACTAGAATGTTTCCCGTAAATTACAGTGGAAAAAGAAATTCAATCGCAACTACTCAGCCCTTTCTGTCAGTCTTCTTGATTTGGTTTTTTACTGATTAGGGTAAGTAACCACTGCGGGGATTTGGTTCTCGGGATAAATGAAAGGACAAAAAAGTGCCGAAACTCATTCCAGTCATCTCACATCAAAGGAAAGCGTACGTTGTTATCTTTCAGAAATTATGATATTTAGGCACTTTTTTAAACAAGGATACTAGTTAAAATAGCGGAAAAGTTTTATGTTCAAGACACTTGACCAGGTCGTAATAATATGCAAAACTATTTTGACGTACGGTTTGCACCATAAAAATACCTAGACATGGTGTATACAAGTGCGGATCAAGAAGGGGAGCCACGCACATAACTTTGAGAGAACAATGAATGTAGTAGTCGAGGGAGAACATTCCAAGAGCACCCATGTTGAATCGGGCGTGCCCCAAGGTACCGTACTAGGGCCACTGATGTTCCTTTGTCATGTAAATGACTTGCCATTAAGCGTTAAATCACAAGTCAGACTGTTCGCAGACGACTGCCTCCTCTATAGAGAAATTAAAAACCATAAAGATCACATAACTTTACAAAAAGACCTTAAAAGTCTAGAGAACTGGGCGTCAGAGTGGGGAATGAGGTTCAACGCTGGTAAATGCTATATACTAAGCATCAAAAACAAGACATCACACTTCTATGAACTCAATAATACTATCTTAAAACACGTGGACTCAAATCCTTATCTCCAACGATCTGACATGGACCAACCATATTACAAATATATGTAAAAAAGCAAGTTCAACCTTGGGCTTTCTTAGAAGAAATTTGAAACATTGCCCTCTAGATTGTAGAAAAACAGCCTTTATAGCCCTTGTACGTTCGAAAATAGAATACGCTTTAATCATCTGGGACCCGTTCTTGAAAAAAGATATTGATAAACTGGAAAATATACAATTAGACTAGGAGCAAGATTCATTATGAACGACTACAAGTCAAGAAAACCAGGATGTGTTACAGATATGCTGACCAGCTTGAAACTCGACTCACTACAAGACCATAGGTCCTACAACCGCCTTGTAATGCTCTACAAGATAGCAGGGGGTATGGTGCCAGCAGTGGACCCTGATAAATACCTGACTCAGAAAGTTGAAGGACGCTTAATTAAACCAAAGAGATTCAGTGACTGTGAAACCAAAAACATTATAAGAGTAGCCAATAACACTAGATCATTTAAAACCATAAACGCACAAACAAATCAATTTAAAAACTCCTTCTTTGTGAAAACACTTGAGGATTGGAACCATCTGGAAGATTCAGTGGTGCATGCAGTTACAATAGGGGGCTTCAAATCAGCCCTTCAGAAACTCGACTATAGTTCCTCCACTCCCCGTAGGACATATACCAGAAGTGGTCCTCCTACGTATTCACACAGATACAGATAACCCAAAGTGTCTGTGGTTTGCCCCTTCCTTTTTTTTTGATTGCGAAAACTAATGACAAAGTAGTTGTTACAATCAAATACATTTTCTTTATTCACCAGTAGACGTTTAAGTAAAAAAGATGTTAAAATGATAGAAAAAAATCATTTGATAATTGATCAAGTTATCTATAGACTCTAAAATGTTTAAATTACCAAGTTAAGCTTAGACCGAGCAACGCATTTCACCGGAACTGTAAAATTTTTCACAAAATAGTTCGTAAATAATTTTAACGACCTGGAAATGAGAACCTGAAAAGTGCTTATTTTAATAATGATACAATTACTTGTTCAAAATATAACATCAAAATTGAAATTATATTGCTTGACATGCATAGTTGTTGTTTTTTCTGTAATCACCACTATCAATATTCCTCCGCAGCGTCAAAATGGCCGCCAGATTCCTGTTTGGATTTGTCAGCCAAACGACAGAATAAATCCGTGTTTTCATTTTGTTTGTAAGTTGTTCATTAATGTCAGTCAAAAATATAGGTGAAATTTTAATTGTTTCATCTAATAGAACTATTTAAACTGAGAAAGCTGGTATGTTATTGTTGTTGATTTGAAATTAAGTTGAATTCTGTTAAACCGTGTTAAACAGTGTAAAACCATGAAACAGTGCAATTTTGAACATGACAAATACCATGTGCAGATCAGATAGCCATTAGGTCTATTATTTATACTTTGTGTTTTTAACTGTCATTGCTATATTCTGGAATACACCCCGGGGTCTAGAACAGGACACTTCACACCAGAAACTTCACCCCTCAAATTTAGAAAAACACCAATTAAAAAAAAATATCTTAAAGATAGATAAATATGTCATGATTAAAATGGTACCATAAAAAAAATAATTACATTTTATTTGCCATTTATATCGGAATTTACCTGAAAATTTAGTCTGGTATTTTCAGACTTCCCCCAACGGACATGTCCGATAAATTTTGATTAGGTCCGACAGAGACGTTAAAATACATGTATTTATATGTCTCTGGGTCCGACGATTTTTTATTCCGGATCTGTCCCACTGTCCGGCTTTTATCCAAGTTGCATGTATACAAAATGGCGTCACTTAAGATGCCAAATCTGGGAAAAAAACAAAAATCTACGTCGGACTAAGTAAGCTTTGCTTATAGATGAAGGAAAACAGTTGAGCGTTGCCCAGCCAAAGAGTAGCTCCGTTGAAGTTGTTACAGTTTGTCTGGGACATAACACAGGGGTTTATTTAAGCGGACGCCCGCTTGCCCGCGTCGGGTAGAAATGGCTGTGGGCAAGTGAAATTTGAAAGCAAATTGCCCGGCGGGCAAGTGAATTTTCGTTATGCCTTCTATTAGCTTTGATATCCTTTGCCGATAATACTTTTCTTTCCGTTCATATTACAGTCAAACAAGTGTATTTTTAACTGTTTCTGATTGTAGTTAGACTCCTATCAACCAATCAAATTACGTAAAAAAACTTTTTCCATTTTGCTTTCCTTTCAAAATGGCGGGCGGCGCCGAAAGTTTTCCCATTTTTAAAAGAAAAAAATCTACAGCAATTAAAGAAAAAGCCACAGCAAAGAAAACATCTGATTTTCTGAATAAAAAGCATAAAATCACAAAAATTCAAGATGAGTTATGTCAATAAAGACTGACACAACTGCAAGATACAGAAAAATCGGGCCGTAAAAATCTACTCCTTTGAATCCTGTACGCTATTGTTTTCTTCATACAGTCAAAATTTAACTAACTGGCGTCAACTCATTTGCAATAGGCCTATAGAATTTTTTTAAAAATCGTCACCATTAATCTTTTTTACACAAATCTTGACGAAAAATAATAATAGTCTTGAACTGTTGTTAATTTATTTTCCTTTCTCCCCTACGGCAATGTTTAAAAATATTCTTACCTATTAATAAACAGAATAAAATAATCCATAAAATGTTTAAAATCCTTTTGGGTAAATCACAGCATATTGTGTAACTATAAGTTATCTGAGGTCATTCTAGGTCATGCCTAATTTACGACCAAAACAGAAAAAATCTCCTTAGGTGAAACATACAGCAAATGACGTATATTACTTCTGACAGTTCTTTGAACCAGTCAGTGCTCTGAACTGTATGATTACTGCATGGGGTGAGTCCCTTTGATGTGACATAAATAAATTTTAATACAAACAGGGAGGATAGGAATCAGACAGATCAATTTAAATTGAGTATAACACATCCTGTCATGGACTTGGAGCAACTTGTTGTTTTTAAAAATGAAATAAATTTGAAAGGTACATTACTAGTTTGGTAAATTAAATGCAAACAAAGCAAACATATTTTTGATATTTACATTGTTTGAAATCAACAATAAACATTTAAAACCTAGCACAATTTTAACAATCAATGTACTGTTTCCTTTTTAGCTCGACTATTCGAAGAATATGAGAGCTATTGTAGTCGCCCCGGCGTCGGCGTCGGCGTCCGCGTCGGCGTCTGCGTTGGTTAAAGTTTTTTGTAAAGTCAAATATCTCAATTATTACTTGAGATATTCAATTGAAACTTACAATACTTATTTATAGTAACAAGGTACATCAGATTGACAAGTTTGATAACTCTGCCTACAATATTGACAGAATTATGCCCCTTTTTAACTTAGAAATTTTGGTTAAAGTTTTTTGTAAAGTCAAATATCTCAATTATTGCTTGAGATATTCAATTGAAACTTACAATACTTATTTATAGTAACAAGGTACATCAGATTGACAAGTTTGATAACTCTGCCTACAATATTGACAGAATTATGCCCCTTTTTAACTTAGAAATTTTGGTTAAAGTTTTTTGTAAAGTCAAATATCTCAATTATTGCTTGAGATATTCAATTGAAACTTACAATACTTATTTATAGTAACAAGGTACATCAGATTGACAAGTTTGATAACTCTGCCTACAATATTGACAGAATTATGCCCCTTTTTATTTTAGAAATTTTGGTTAAAGTTTTTTGTAAAGTCAAATATCTCAATTATTGCTTGAGATATTCAATTTAAACTTACAATACTTATTTATTGTAACAAGGTACATCAGATTGACAAGTGGGATAACTCTGCCTACAATATTTACAGAATAATGCCCCTTTTTAACTTAGAAATTTTGGTTAAAGTTTTTTGTAAAGTCAAATATCTCAATTATTGCTTGAGATATTCAATTTAAACTTACAATACTTATTTAAAGTAACAAGGTACATCAGATTGACAAGTGGGATAACTCTGCCTACAATATTGACAGAATTATGCTCCTTTGGAACTTTTTTGTTAAAGTTTTTTTGTAAAGTCAAATATCTCAATTATTGCTTGAGATATTCAATTGAAATTTAAAATACTTTTTTTGTTGTTTCAATGTACATCAGTGTGCAAAAATTGCATAACTCTGCCTGCAATATTTGCAGAATTATTTGCCCCTTTGAAACTTAGTAATTTTGGTTAAAGGTTAAAGGTATTCAAAGATATTTACTTGAAACTTTACACATGCACTTAGGGTCATAATTGGGGGGTCATAATTGTATGTCACTGACCAAGTTCCATAACTCTATCTTGCATTAAGGCTGATTCATATCCCCTTTTCTACTTAGTCTCTTGGTTAGTGTTTACATGCAAGTTTTACATATCTCAATAACTATTAAAGATATTTATTTAAAACTTCACATATGCATTTAGGGTTATAATTGTAGGTCACTGACAAAGATCCATAATTCTATCTTGCATTTAGGCTGATTTTTCTCCCCTTTTTCAACTTAGAAATTCATGGTAAAGTTTTGTTTGTAAGCTGTTATCTCAATAACTACTGAAGGGTTTGTCACTTTGTGCCTTTTTTGGGACAATTTTATGCATTCATAATAATAAAGCAGTGATTTCTTGATAAAACATCTTAATAACAAGCCTTTGTACCTTGTCTGTCAAATTTATTTTTCATAGGTAATTAGTATTATTATATTCAATAAAACACACTTGTGACATTACCTTCCGAATAGTCAAGCCAATACTGTATAATTAGACTCTCTCTAAGGCCTATAACATGAATTTATAAAAAAAAATTAGCCCTTTTGTGAACTTAAAAAAAATAACATTATCAAGGCTCTTTTACTATCAAGCACTTAGAATAGTCGAGCGTGCTGTCCTTCCGACAGCTCTTGTTAAAGTTGTAATAGGGAATAAATATTTTTAAGGTGATAGCATCTGAATGTTAATATATATTTTAAGTCATCTGGAATAGGGCCTAATTATTACCTGTAATTTTTATAAGCCTTAACAGATTATGTCGGACGTGACTATTGTTAATCTTCACTTTCATTTTACTATTTTGATGTGAAGAATCCCTGACATTTAGGAGTTTTTCTAAATTAAATCTCAGGGATTTCTATTGGATCCCTGGCAAAGAAAGTTGTGTCGACCCCTAGACTATTGTGAATTAGCAAAAAAACATATACAGTAGGGAATTTAGGACTATTTTACTATCTGAGGCATAAGTTGATAGGATCTGCAATAAATCTTATTTTTACACATAATTTTTGCTTTGATTTAATATTAACAAACTTCACATTTAAGATCGGGCAACCTGTTTTTCCTGGGGGCAAGTAGATTTTCAAAGTTACTTGCCCTTCGGGCAAGTGAAAGTCAAAACCTTAAGTTAACCCCTGTAACAGATACCAGCAAGCAACTACTTTTCTTTGTTTAAAACCTATTTGGGGAGAATCACCCGGTTCAACTGGCTCTTTGTTTATTTCCATGTTACTAGAACGCTATAGGCTTTAATTATCACAAAATGATACATTAGGTATCAGAAACATCTATCAACATAGAGGTTGATCAAGTAGAAATGTGATGTTGAGAATGTGGAATTAGAAAAAGAGCATTGTAATGGAATATTGACTTTCTTTTAATCTTCCAGGTTCCTGTTATTGAAATATAGAAATGGCTTCTGGAGGCAAGAATCAAAGGAACCCGAAGTCATCGACTTCAGAACCTCGACAGAGAACAAGCTGGCAACGAACTACTAGTATGTCTGATAAAGATGACAATGTTAGTCTCAACAGTTTTCCAAATGACTTGCGGCCAAATAATTGGGTAAGATAATGTTTTATAAGATTTAAACTTTCTATATTATCAGACAATGATTCTTGTTTTTTGATACTTGTAAGCATTTTAAGAATATTATTAAAAGTGCTCCAAGTCATATGAAGGCTATGATACTGATAGAACAATTTTGCTGATGTTTTTAACTTGTTTTGTGAAGGATGATTACTAGGTAACTTAAATTTACTTATATATGAAGCATAACTTTCAAACATTAATTTGTAGCATTTTTTAAAACTTTGTTTGCAAGTTAAAGATATGTAAACTTTGAAAGTTCTGAAACTACATGTATGTGAGCAAGTGGCAGGAAATGTATTTTTTTCAAATATAATTATTATCCTTAGTTTGCTGTGATTAACATTTTATTCATTCCCCAAATTTTTAACATTAATGTTATGGTAAACTCTCCTGTATTATGTCATAACGAAACTTGCTAGGTGTGTTTTGTTAATTTGCCAAACACTATATTACATTTTATTTCTTACATTTTATATTTTATACTGATTTACTTGGTGATATATCTCTGTTCTTTAGTGAATAGTCAACAATTTGTTTCCTTAGAATAATTTATTTACTTAGATCTATGACAGGGATCAGATATTATATTTGATAAAATGTATTTTTAGCTCACCTGAGCATGCTCAGGGTGAGCTTTTAGGATCGATGATTGTCCGTCGTCCGTCCGTCGTCCGTTCACATTTAGTTGTTAACACTCTAGCGGTCGCATTTTTGCCTCAATCATCATCAAACTTGGTCAGGATGTTTATCTAGTTGATAGCTCGGATGAGTTCGAACATGGGTCATCTCGGATGAGAAACTAGGTCACAAGAGCTAAAAATAGAAAAACCTTGTTAACACTCTAGCGGTCACATTTTTGCATCAATCATCATCAAACTTGGTCAGGATGCTTATCTAGTTGATAGCTAGGATGAGTTCGAACATGGGTCATCTCGGATGAAAAAGTAGGTCACCGGAGCTAAAAATAGAAAAACCTTGTTAACACTCTAGCGGTCACATTTTTGCATCAATCATCATCAAACTTGGTCAAGATGCTTGTCTAGGTGATAGCTCGGATGAGTTCGAACATAGTTCATCTCGGATGAAAAAGTAGGTCACCGGAGCTAAAAATAGAAAAACCTTGTTCACACTCTAGCGGTCACATTTTTGCATCAATCATCATCAAACTTAGTCAGGCTGCTTATCTAGTTGATAGCTCGAATGAGTTCGAACATATGTCATCTCGGATGAAAAAATAGGTCACTGGAGCTAAAAATAGAAAAACCTTGTTAACACTCTAGCGGTCACATTTTTGCATCAGTCATCATCAAACTTGGTCAAGATGCTTGTCTAGGTGATAGCTCGGATGAGTTCGAACATGGGTCATCTCGGATGAAAAAGTAGGTCACCGGAGCTAAAAATAGAAAAACCTTGTTAACACTCTAGCGGTCACATTTTTGCATCAGTCATCATCAAAGTTGGTCAAGATGCTTGTCTAGGTGAAAGCTTGGATGAGTTCGAACATGGGTCATCTCGAATGAAAAACAAGGTCACCGGAGCTAAAAATAGAAAAACCATGTTAACGCTCTAGAGGTCACAATTTTGCCTCAATCATCATCAAACTTGGTCAGGATGTTTGTCTAGGTGATAGCTCGGATGAGTTTGAACATGGGTCATCTCGGATGAAAAAGTAGGTCACCGGAGCTAAAAATAGAAAAACCTTGTTAACACTCTAGCGGTCACATTTTTGCATCAATCATCATCAAACTTGATCAAGATGCTTGTCTAGGTGATAGCTCGGATGAGTTCGAACATGGGTCATCTGGGATGAAATCTAGGTCACAGGAGCTAAAAATAGAAAAACCTTGTTAACACTCTAGTGGTCACAATTTTGACTCAATTGTCATCAAACTTGGTCAGGAAACTTGTCTAGGTCATTGCTGGGAATAAATCGAACATGGGTCATCCTGGATGAAAAACTAGGTCACAGGAGCTAAAAATAGAAAAATCTTGTTAACACTCTAGTGGCTACTGTTGTGATCCAAATATTCTGTTAATTGGTCTGAAAGTTTGTTTTGATGATTTCTAAGTTAAGATTGAACATGGGTCATCTTGGATGAAAAACTAGGTCACACCGCCCAAATATGGAAAAACCTTTTTAACATTCTAGTTGTCACATTTTCGACTCAATTATCATCAAACTTGGTCAGGATGCTTGTCTAGGTAATTGCTTGGATGACTTCGAAATCGCATGTGAAACTAGGTCACCAGAGCTAAAAATAGAAAAATCTTGTTAACACTCTAGTTGCTACTGTTTTGATCCAAGTATCCTGGAAATTGGTCTGAAAGTTTGTTTTGATGGTTTCTAGGTCAAGTTTGAATATGTGTCACCTGGGTAAAAACTGCTCAAATATGGATAATCCTTGTTAACACTGTAGTGGTCACATTTTTGACTCACCTGTCATGAGACTTGGTCAGAATGCTTTTCTAGGTAATTGTTCGGATGAGTTTGATGGGTCAGGTGAGCAATCTAGGGCCATCATGGCCCTCTTGTTTAACAAATTTTCTTTGAATAATTTGTTTCCATAGAATAAAGATAAATTTCATCGAATGTGTTAATATTTGCCGTGCAAGTCAAGTTTATTTTTTTCGCTATTAGCTTATTACAACAGTTCCTTTTAATCAAATTGAATGATCAGTTATCTTGTATAACTGATATGTTAATAACTTGTTACTTAGTACATGTAAAAACTTAGACTGTATTTTTTTTTTTTTTTACATTTGATGGCATTGTCATAATTTGAGCCACTTTAAATAATAAATTTTCCATTTTTCTTGGTAAATCTTTTTCCATGATACTTTCTTGTAAATTAACAAAATTTGCCATCAGGTGTATATTGCCCAGCTTCAGTAGAGCTCTTGTTGAAATTTAAGCAATGTACAGGTGTATGTTTTTCATCATTTTTTTTAAACCATGTACAATGAAGGTTTGATGATAACTGCTTTAAAAAAGAATAGATAAACAATAGCACTGAAAGTTTTTCTTGGTACATATACATGTATAACATATTGGCATGACAATCAAGGATGGCCTGAACTCTTCCTTTCATATCACTATTCATAACATTTAGAACACTACCAATTTCTTTAGGATTTTTCTGATTGGAGGCCTACTGGCAGTAAAGATCAGACAAAGAGACGTAAGAAAGGTAACCCAGAGTGGGAACGTGAACAGTCTCTCACACAGGACTCTCCACCTCCGTCAGAAAGACAACATGGCACCCCGCGCACCTTTCCTAGGACTAAATTAACCCCTAGCACTCCCACTTCTCAAAGAGTAGCTTTAGAAAATCTGCGACAAGCTATGACTTTTAGTGATCAAGAAGATGTAAGAAATATTTCTAACAATTAAAATCTGTGTGCTTTAATTGAGACAAATTACATTTTTTCTGTTCTTTGGCAGCCCATTGGATACAAATCCCTGTAAAATTTTTTTACAACTACGTTTGTATTAGCTTTCTTATCTTAAGGAATTTCTAAGTAAAAACTGTCAATTAACAAAAATGATTGCTTTTTATACACAATAAATGTATTGTCTCAATTAAGCTACATCCAAGTAGTTTTTCTTTTCTTTAACCAAATAATATTGTTCTCAAATAGGAAAGCTACATGTATGCTTTTTCCTATCATATAACTTATAATTTTGTAATGAAGTCAAGATAACTTGTTTGTTTTTTAGCTCACCAGGTGAGGTATAGTGATGGGGCTATGTCAAGCGTCCGTCGTCATGCGTGCATAGTGCGTCGTTTGTCGTCAATAATTGGGTTGTCAAACTTTGTCAGAATGTTTGTCTCAATGAAATACAGATCAAGTTAATCTCAATTCAAAAACTAGGTCACAGGAGCTTAAATTAGAAAAAGCTTGTTAACACTCTAGTGGCTGCAGCTTTGATCCAGATATTCTGGAAATTTGTGAGGAAGGTTGTTTTGATGATTTCTAGGTCAAGTTCATAGATGGGTCATCTCTGGTCAAAAAATAGGTCACAGAAGAAATACAGAAAAAGTTTGTTAACACTCAAATGGCTTCAGTTTTGATCCAAATATTCTGAAAATTTGTCAGGAAGATTGTTTTGATTATTTCTAGGTCAAGCTTGAAGATGGGTCATCTCCGGTCAAAAACTAGGTCACAGGAGCTAAAAATAGAAAAAGCTTGTTAACACTAGTGGCTGCAGTTTTGATCCAAATATTCTGGAAATTTGTGAGGAAGGTTGTTTTGATGATTTCTAGGTCAAGTTTGAAGATGGATCATCTTGGGTCAAAAACTAGGTCACAGAAGCTAAAAATAGAAAAATCTTTTTAACACTCTAGTGGCTGCAGTTTTGATCCAAATATCCTGGAAATTTGTGAGGAAGGTTGTTTTGATGATTTCTAGGTCGAGTTTGAATATGGGTCGTCTCTTGTCAAAAATTAGGTGACATTGCCCAAATATGGAAAACCTTTTTAACACAATATAGGTCACATTTTTGACTCAATTGTCATCAAACTTGGCCAGAATGCTTGTCTAAGACATTGCTTGGATGCGATTGATGGGTCAGGGTAGCGACCCAGGGCCTTCATGGCCCTCTTGTTTTGTATTGTTCCAAATTTTCCTTTTACTAGAAGCAATATAAGTTTGTAGAAATTTTAACAGTGTTACTGGTCGGGGACCATCAACCGGACACTTTTTAAACATTTTTCCATAAATATTTCATAATTTCAATCCTAGAGACCTGAAAATTTGACACAGTACAGCTAGGTTCTTCTCCTAACTAACAAACTAATATGTTTATTTCTGATTGTATTGACACTTATTTCTGAGGCTCGTCAAGGAGGGTATCAAAATTACCTAAATTGTCTACACTACAGTACCATGTGTCCGGACAGATATGTACATGGCATGATTAAATTCAGATAAAAGCTTGTGTGTTTTAATTTTTGAATTTTAACATGGTATACAATATTTCAGCAACAAATGCTGAAGTTTTGGATATTTTATTATTCGTTCTGCAAATGATTAAAGCTGGTATATGAGGTCAGGCATGGCTTTCTTGACACCCAAATTTCAACGTCAACATTCTTGAAATAGACATTAAAATATTATCATTTACGGAGGTTGAAATAAATTCATTTACTAAATTATAGAATAAACATGCATTTATTGTTGATAAAAAAAGTCACTGATAACCACTAAACAAAGAAAATACATGTACTAAATTAAGCATTTTCGTGTTGGTCCAGGTTTGGTGGTTGTCCGGTTTTGGTGGTCCCATACCAGTACTGGTACTAATTTTTTGTCAGTTTTCTGTCTTCTTTTGTCGATATGCATAGAGATAATGTAACTCAATAGCAAGACATTTCGTTTATCTATATATTGCCATTTTATAGTAAGTGGTAGTCTCAATTGATTGAAGAATGGTCTTCATATAATTTCTTCATAATACATGAAGTTACTTTATGAATTAAGAAATATACATGTTAAACTTGTTCTCGGTCAGATACTTGGATAGTTACCAAAATGTAAGACAGGTAAGTCCAATAAGAAATTCAGCAGGTTAAGTGTTTAAAGATATGATTTATCTGAGCAGACAGATGTCTTTAAATTTTTATACTTTTACCATAAAAGACTATTACCACACTGTACAGCTGAGGTCAAAACATGAGTGAATTTGTTCCACTTTCTGCTCACAATTAGTTAACATTATTAAATTTTGTGTCTGATGACTGACACAGGACAATCAGATTAGCTCGCTTTGAGAGTATTTCTAAAACATAACATCCAAATAAGGGAAATTGCTAATATTTTACTTTTATCATACTTGTGTCAACAGAAAAATTGATATGTATAAATTATATTATATTATAGAATAATATTCCAGTTGATATTTGTTATTAACAAAAATTTTGCCAATTTAGCTACAAATTTAATTGGTATAAAGTATATTTAGTTATCAAGTTATTTGATACTGCTATGTAACACATACAGGCCTTTGATTACTGATTCAGAGATTAGGGTTCATAACAGCTTGGACATGCTCTTGATATATACTAATCAATTAATAGACAATTTCAGCTTTTCAGATCATTCTAGCATACTTGTAATAAGTGTCTTCTTTATGCCCCCGAAGGGAGGCATAATATAAACGCACCGTCTGTCCATCTGTCCCACTTCATTCATGTCCGGACTGTAACTTTGTCATACATTAAGGGATTAAGACAATGTGTTGCGTCCAAGAACCACATCCCTACATCAAAGGTCAAGGTCACACTATCATTTTGAAGTTTCACATTATCGCAATTAGAGTAAATAGGTACACACAACCGTGTCCGGACTGTAACTTTGTCATACATTTAGGGATTAGGACAATGTGTCACATCCAAGAACCACGTCCCTACCTCAAAGGTCAAGTTCACCATATCATTTTGAAGTTTCTCATTATGGCTATTAGAGTAATAGGTACACACATACGTGTCCAGACTGTAACTTTGTCATGCATCGAAGGATTTTAAAATAACTAGGCATAAATGTCTACAACATCAAGACGATATGTCCCAACAAAGACCCATGTTCCTACCTTCAAGGTCAAGGTGACATTTATAGTTTGAAGGTTCTCATTCTTTTGTCAACAGTTTGAAGATACACATTCATGTCCGGATTGAAAACTTTGTCATGCATGGAAAGATTTTAAAATAACTTGGCACAAATGTCTAACACATCAAGACAATGTCGCGGCTAAGGCTCATGTCCATCTTTCCCCATTTACACAAAAATCATGTCCAGACTGCAACTTTGTCATGCATTGAGGGATTTTGAAATAATTTGGCATAAATGTCTATCTCATAACAACATTTTGTGGTGTCCAGGAACCAGGTCCCTTCTTCAAAGGTCAAGGTCACACTTATATTTTGAAGGTTCATGCTATCACAATTAGAGATTACAGATACAATTATACAAAGAACAATATTCAGCAATTAGTCACTTTCATTCTCTTTTTTTTCCATAATACCTGCATTCGTCACTTGGGTGATAGCTCTTGTATGGGATTTATTTAATACAGTAAGAAATTTGTCCACTTAAACACTCAAAGCTTTGTGCAAAATTTCTAAAAAAAGGATAACAATCTGGCACCTTTAACCCATTACTTCATGAGCATTTTGTTCAAAGTTCAAATTGCTATAAAACTATAAAAACTGCTTCAAAACTTATCAAACTTGGCACAAATATTGACTGGACCATTGCCTTTGTAACAACATGCTCAGGCTTAAATTTCCTGTTACCATGGCAAAGAGGGGACATCTCAAAATTGCCAAAAAATCACTATTTTGCTTCAATTTTTTCCATCAAAATTGATTTCAAAGTGCTGCAAGTTACTTCTCAATGGATTGAGATAAAGTCAAATGCTTTTCAGCGTTGGTTACCTTATGATCGATCTGGGGTCATTTTTAGCCTCTCACAAGTCCAAAATTTTCTTGTCGAGGAGGGGAACTGTTGCCCCCCCTTCAAACCCCCCAAACAGAATGGGGCACATCCCCCTTCTGGCACACCCTGATGTATCTTTTGGTTGGGGGGCCGCGCCGAAAAAATGGTTACTTTTTTTATCAACATTTCTCAAACGAAAACGTGTTTGGGGCCCAAACAGTACATTTGTTCACTATTTGAGGCCTAAAAGAGATGGTGGTGGTGGTGGGGGGGGGGGGGTTCGAAAGTGCGTTGGTTTGCGTATATATGAGGTAAAGGGTTAATATTTTGAGAGAACAAATCTGGTTCCTGTTGGAACAAATCTGGTTCATATAACTACCTTTTGATTAACCATTCAGTTGTACTGAATTCTTCACAAAAGATAGCTAACTGCTTTTTTAATGAGCAAATCTGTAATTGACATTGCATTTTTCTATCTTTTTTATATGCCCGGAAGAACCCCGTAGTTAAAAAAAGAACAAAAACTCATAAAATTCAAATTAAGAGCTATTTTTTTGTTTTTATGAGCTTATTTTGCTTATGGACGTTGGTCTAGGTGGTGTTTATGAGCTGATTTGCCTCATAAACATCAAAAGTTGGTACAGACGTCCGTACATCTGTCCGTCCGTTAGCAATTTGGTTTCCGGAGCATAACTTAAGTTCCATTTGGCCCACAGTATTCAAACTTCATAGGATGATTGCCCATATTAGGTAGAAGACCCCTATTGATTTTGGGGTCACAGAGTCAAAGGTCAAGGTCACACTTACCGTAAAACTGAAAATGGTTTCCGCAGCATAACTTAAGTTCCATTTAACTCGCAGTTTTCAAACTTCATAGGATGATTGTCCATATTGGGTAGAAGACCCCTATTGATTTTGGGGTCACAAGGTCAAAGGTCAAGGTCACTATTACAGTAAAACTGAAAATGGTTTCCGCAGCATAACTAAAGTTCCATTTGGCCCATAGTTTTCAAACTTCATAGGATGATTGTCCATATTGGGTCGAAGACCCCTATTTATTTTTGGGTCACAAGGTCAAAGGTCAAGGTTACTATAAGCTTAATACTGAAAATGATTTCCGGAGCATTACTTAAGTTCCATTTGACTCACAGTTTTCAAACTTCATAGGATGATTGTCCATATTGGGTAGAAGACCCCTATTAATTTTGTGGTCACAGGGTCAAAGGTCAAGGTCACTATTAGCTTAATAGTGAAAATGGTTTCCGGAGCTTTACTTAAGTTCCATTTGGCCCACAGTATTCAAACTTCATAGGATGATTGTCTATATTGGGTAGAAGACCCCTATTGATTTTGGGGTCACAAGGTCAAAGATCAAGGTTACTATCACCTTTAAACAGGTAACAGTTTTTGCTCAATAACTCAAGCATTAATCAACCTACAGCTAAAGTACTTTCTGGCATATAATGCTCCGCCTAGCAGTGCTCTTGTTGGTAGATATGATTTATTTAAATCAAATTTAGTTACTTTATATGCACAATACCGGTATGTATTGAATTGCTTTTAAATGACAAGTAAAAAAAAATAAACACTAGCATAATTATTAAATATATTCACAGGATTTTTACTGGTTCAAATACAATTTGCTATTTGGGGAAAAAGTAAAATATTGCTATTTTTCTCAGTAGACAAATATCACTACATAACCCAAACCAGTTCTGTATGTAAGTCATGGTGAAGTAAGAACAAATTGTGTGCAAAAATGAGAATGAATCAACTTACTGGTGTGACCTCGTATGTACCATGTGTACCTTTATGGAAAAAGTCTCTTTTTCCAAATTTTTTCAATACAACTTTTTGTCAAACATTACTTTCTTGTTAATACATTTAGTGAGTACAGGTTTGTTACTTTACAGGGTGTAAGTAATGACGGGGAAAGGAACAATGAAAGAAATTTGTTTAAGAAGGCGAGAAAATTTTGCCGAGTTATGGCAGACAGGAAAGGTGGAAACATGGAAACACAGCTTTCCAGACCTGTCCCAAATCAACGAGAAGATAGAAATAATAGAAATAATAACAAACAGAATCACAATGAAGCTCGGGCTGCAGCTGGAGGAAAAGTAACTTTTCTTTATATCCTTGAAGTTTCTATTGATTCTTGTCGGAGCTTAAAATTTATCTTTTAATTCATCAACCAGGTTTTAATTGAAAATACTGGTTATAAGATTTGTGTAATGGGGTTTGTGGCGGGTGGGCGGGCTGGTGTTCAGAGGTCAAACAAGATGGTTTCTTGTCGATTAAACTGAAGTTCTGATTGACTTATCTTAATCAAGTTTGGTATATTTAAAGCTTATGCAAAGGCCTTGCTTGGGATTGCGATTCGACCCCATAGGGTCAAGGTCAATGTTACTAAAAATTAGAGCTGTCATAGTTATAGGCAATATTAATGTATCATTGATATTTTTCTCTCGATCAATAATCAATACACATTTGAAAAAATGTCTATGACCCAAAATGTATACAAAAGCAGGTGCCCAATTCTAACACTATGCTGTTGTTACCTAATGGACACATTTCATAGCAATGATGACAAAAAATAGTTGCAAAGGACTTTTATAAACAGGACAAAACATATTTGTAATGAACAGAACATATTTTTATTATGCCCCCGCCATATAATTGGGCATAGTGGTTACCCTGTTTCCGTCATTCCTTCCGTCCGTTCCCTTTTTTATGTCGCACGTAGCTCAAAAAGTAATTTTGACCTAGAGTCATGAAACCTTACTTAAATGTTAATCACATGTGAAGTGTGCACCTGGGTATTTTCGTGTGATATATTTAGTATTTTAGAGTTATTGCCCTTGACTTAGTAAAAATTTGCAATTTTCAACTTTTGTCGCACGTAACTCAAAAGATATTTGACCTTGATCATGAAACCTAACTAGAAGTTAATCAGCATGTGTAGTTTGTGCACCTAGGTATTTTCGTGTGGATATTTTTAAGAGTTATTGCCCTTGACTAGTAAAAATTTCCAATTTTCAACTTGTGTCGCACCGTAACTAAAAAATTATTTGACACTAGAGTCCAAGAAAATTACGAGAATTCTGCTCAGCATGTGTAGTTGTGCACTTTCTGGATATTTTCATGTGGATTTTTTAGGGCAAATATTTTAGTATTTTTAGAGTTATTGCCCTTGCTTAAAAAAATTTCCCCCAATTTTCAACTTGTGTTACACGTAACTCAAAAAATATTTGACTTAAAGTCATGAAACCTTACAGGAATGTTGCTCAGCATGTGTAGTTGTGCACCTAGGTATTTTCGTGTGGATATTTTTAGAGTTATTGCCCTTGACTTAGTAAAAATTGCAATTTTCAAAACTTGTGTCGCACATAACTCAAAAAGTATTTGACCCAGGAGTCCATGAAAACCTAACAAGAATGTTCGCTTAGCATGTGTAGTTGTGCACCTGGGTATTTCATGTGGATTTTTAGTATTTTTTTAGAGTTATTGCCCTTGACTTAGTAAAAAATTTACAATATTAAAACTTGTGTTGCACGTAACTCAAAAAGTGTATGACTGTAGGCCTGAAAATTTCCAAGAATGTTTGCTTCAGCATGTTGTACTTATGCACCTTGGGGTTCTCTTGTGGATTTATTCAATATGTTGTAGTATTTGACCGGTACTTTAATAACAAGAAATTTTTAGTTTTCATCTTGGGCAGATGTAGCCAAAAAAAAAATTTGACCTGAGACATAAGATGAACAAATCAGTGGAGTGTGGGGGCACCCATGTCCTATGGACACATTTTCCTAGTTTTTTTTCAAAGTGGCCCCCGATTGACCTGTGCAGAGTTGCAAACCCGGTGCGAGTTGGTATAGGGCCAAGTTGACTCTTTACGATATATTCAAACCGAAATTTTTGAACTTCTAAAAAAAATCTAAAATTTGATTTGCCAATTTTTTAAGTGCAGTTTTAATCGAGTAATGCTTCTTGATGTCCCCAAAACCAGGGACTCATGAGTTTTCAAACTCTGAAATGGCTGAGCTATTATCAATAAAGTTCTAATTGATAGTTTTAAAGTAAATTTTACAAGAAAATCTCCGAACAAGAAAGTATTTAAATGTTTAAAAAACTTCGGATGGATATTGGAAAATTGTCATCAAGCTGGTCAAAATTACTTAGAATATATTGCTGTTTAAGTTGACATTTCCAAACAAGCGCTACACAAATAAAATGTTACATGTAACTGTAAGCTTTTTAAAACGGTAAAACAATGGCAAAATATGAACAAAAAACATTAACTGTCATAAGATTGACATAACTTTTACACAATTTGGTATTACATACCAAATTCCTACCAGACAGGACTTCCTACTCAGAAAATGCATGCGTCCAAAAAGATGCACATTAATTTTTTTTGAAACTTTTGCGTCAGCAGCAAATTCATTGCGTTATTGGACGCAGAGGTAAAAAAAATCACTTGGTCAAGGTCTCTGTTAACTGAAATAGAAAAATGGATTCCAGACAATAACTAGAGTTACAAATGACATTATATGTGATCAAAACTTGAAATATAGCAAGCTTATATGAAGACCCAGGTTGGTATTGCATTTGGACACCCTGGGTCAAAGTTCAAGGTTATTGTTACTACAAATTGAGAAATTGTTTCCTGACAATTAACTAGATTTAGGAATGAGATATTGTACCGGTAATCATATTTGGTATTTAGCAAGCTTATATGAAGACCAGAGTGGCTTGGTATTGCATTTCGGACCTGTCAACCCTGAGGTCAAGGTCAAGGTCACTGTCATTAAAAATAGAAAAATGGTTTTCAGACAATAACTAGAGTTAAGAATGAGATATTGTAATCAAACTCTGTATATAGTAAGATTATATGAAGACCCATGTTTTTTTTGCTTTTGGACCCCCTTGGGTGTAGGTTACTTAGAGTAAAAAAATAGCTTTCTGGACTATACAGTTAGGCATAAAATATTGCAATCAAAAGCTTATATGAAGACCCCTGATTCGGTTTGTTTCTGTAGCCCCTGGGATGAAGGGCCACTGTTACTAAAAATAAAAAGATGGTTTCTTGGAGCATAACGTTAGTTAAGAATTATTTGTACACAGTTCAAATTTTGCTTCAGACCACTTTAATTTCCAAAAAGTCAAGGTTGCTGGAGTGGGTATTAATCACCTTTAGCGATAGCTCTAGTTAACAAGTAGTTAGTTCTTAACATGTGAAATGCATGACCCCTTTGTTTTTAGGGTTAAAGCTCCAGGGAGAGAATATAAGTTGCACAATATAATATTATACATAATATATTATTGAAATTAAAATATTTGTGTGATGTTTGATGTTTTTAATCAATGTCAATAAAGTTATTTGCGCAAAAAAGAAAACATTTAATCTGCTATGGATTACTCAGGTGACCTTTCAGGCCCATGGGCCTCTTGTTTTTTTCCAGCCTGACAGTAGTCAGATTGTTGGGCGACTGATGCAGATACGTGACTACATCAAACAAGCAAGCTCCATGATGGATTCGCTTAGAAAATCTGGTGATCCGGTATGTCTTTAAACATCTTTATGTAAAGCTTTGGAGTTGACTGTCTATAGTGAGGGCAATTTGCTTTCAAGTCAGCATCACACCTTGGTTCAGGTTATAACCCCACTTTTTCATTGATCCCTTTCAGGCATTAATTTGAATTCTTTATTATGGTCTTCACATCAAATTTTCTGTCAACTTGCTGTGGAATTTTCATACATGTACCACTTTATTTTTTCTCTGAACATCTTGGGATATTGTTTTTGAAGACAATTCTGGGAGTGCTGCAATTTTTACTTAAGCAGACAATGAACATCAAAACTTATGCAGAGACAACCTAACATTTTCATGTTTAAAGTAAATCTTAATTAAAACAAAGTATTGGAGGTGTCATCGATAAGGATTTTTGTATCAATATATCGGTAATGAATTATCGGCAATACAGCGATATATCGATTGCCAGGCTAAATTTTAGCTTTCAAGTCTGTTAAGATGTTTCCTAAGGACACTGACAAAGCAGTTATATTTAGACAAATGCAAAAAAGATAAACTATGAAAACTGAACAATTTGTTTCTTTTTTTATCATATAGCTATAAATGAAAACTAATGACTAGTAACTATAAAGTTTAAAGCCTTTTCCATTTTACTTTAGTTGTTGTTGTTGCTATTACGTAGTTACTGATCATGCTAAATCCCGTCCTTGCCGTTCCAATTAAGCCGGGTTTAATTGGCAAATTATAGTGTTTAGAACCTGAATAATTATTAAAGTTTAACATTTTGTAATCATAATTTTTACAAAGAAACACTGACAAATTTTTCTTGGCATTTTCCCTTTTTAAAATCTGAATTGAGGGGTCTTGTCAGCCACTTAGCAGACGTGCGAGATTACAACGAAATTAGGCAGCATTCGTTAAAGACACTGGGAGGTAACTTTGGCACTGATTTCCGTTTTCATTTTAGAAAAAAAATATTTCTGGCTTCCATAACTTTATATGTCTATATGTCGTTTTTATATTGACGTTTTCGACAGTAAACATGTCTATTAGTTCTATAAAACCTGTTCGCTGAAATCTCTTTAGCTAGAAATATATGTGCATTCGATATCCGATATTTAAAAAAAGGAATCGATATCTAATCGGATAACAAAGATCGTTGATACACCGATATCGATTGAATCAATGACACCCCTACAAAGTATTGGAAAAAATAAGGGTAACCATCCTCTTTGAGTTGTGTGTCCATAGTGAGTTTTTAGCTCAACTTTTTTTTTTGAAAATGAATCTAGGTATTGTGACAGTCATGGCAGATCTCCCATTAGCAAACTTTAACCTTGATCATAACTTTTTATCACCCGCCGCTTTCGGTTGGGGATATAGAAATAGTCTGTCCGTTCGTCCTTCCGTCCGACATTTTTTTCCGGAGCATATCTCAAAAAGTATTTGAGAAATCAACTGGAAACTTCATAAGTGGATAGACCTCATTTAGGAGGAGTGCAGTGCACAAGAATGATAACTCTACCCTGCATAATTTTTGAGTTATTGCCCTTTGTTATATTTCAAAATTAATTTTTGTCCAGAGCATAACTCAAAAAGCCTTTGAGATACATGTATCAACATGAAACTTCATAGGTGCAAAGATCTCACTCAGGAGGTGTGCAGTGCACAGGAATGATAACTCTACCTTTCATAATTTTTGAGTTATTGCCCTTAGTTATTTTTCATACTTAACTTTTCACCTGAACTCAAAAAGTGTTTGAGATGTCATAATGAAATGTCATAGGTGGATAGATCTTATTGAGGAGGAATGCTGTGCGCAAGAATGATAACTCTTCCCTATATAATTTTTGAGTTATTGCCCTTTGTTCTTTTTCATACTATTTTGTCAGGAGCTTATCTAAAAAAGTATTTGAGGTATCAACTTGAAACTTCATGGGTGGATAGATTTTACTGAGGAGGGGTGCAGCACACAAGAATGATAACCTACCCTGCATTATTTTTCAGTTATTGCCCTTTGTTATTTTCAGCCATTAGTATTCACATAGAATCACTTCAGCCCTCAGTTTTCATTACCAAAAGACCTCTTAAAATTGAATTATTCTGCTCTTCTACATATACATTCTTCCAATGAGCAAACTTATTCGGCGGGGGATGGCCATGTTGACATGGTTCTTGTTAAGTTGTTGTAATGTTTTCATATCTGGCCACAACATTCCTTTGAACAAGGCCTTCATGTAGACCAGACTAAATTTGACTTTTATTCATAAATGACCTTTACCTTGAAGTTAAAATGCTTGATTTTGCTATAAGTGGCTATAACAGTGTTATAGAATGGATTGTCTTCAAACTGGAACATAACAATCTTTGAGAATAAATCTTCAAGTTACCCAGACAGAACTTGACCTTCACTGAAAAATGACCTTGACCTTGAAGGTCAAATTATTGAAATTTTATCTCTTTTGTTTTGCTGGCTATAATTATTTTGTTAATGAATGGATTTATGAATGGACTTCATATTAAGATGCAACATTCTTTAGAATAAAACCTTCATGTATATCAAACTCTTATTGACCTTGGCTCATTTATGACCTTGGCCTTAAAGGTCTTTTGCTGTAAAAATGTATTATCTTCATACTTTGAACAAAAAAAAACTTTTAGACAAGACCTTCTAAAAGGTTGGACTGACTTTACATTGACAATCAAGGTCAAATTATTGAATTTTGGTTAATTTTTTTTGGATATAAAAATTAAACTTTGTTATCAGCTGATCTAGATTTTGATGAAGGGAATTACTTTCTTGTCCTTTGATGTTCAGCTTTCAAATGTAAAAATCATCATTTAACATTATGAAAAATGTTAAATACTTGGACAAAACAACATGTGTGTCTAGACCTAGCTATTGAAGAAAAGCTTTTTTTTATTTTTTTAATTTCTAAAGATTTTGTTTAAACATTTTATTTGTTTGCTTTTAGAAAAAGTTAAAAAAAGTGGAGCCTTGCTCCGCCTTGCCCCGCCCGGCAGTGGCTCTTGTTATGCCTAGGGTATTAGCTTTGTTAACAAGCTTGTTATTCATATTTTGCTTATATTTGCTTGTACATGAATAAGCAGTGTTTATGTCAATATAAGAGGTTAAGGCAAAGAAAAATATTTAGTTTAAAGCATTTTCTTTTCTTTCTTTTATGACATTTTTCTCAATGATTAAAATTAATGTCAGAATAAGTTACATCCAAAAACAGATCTTTTTCAGACACCTGGTCTATTTTTGTTAACATTTTTAGTGTGATTTACATCAATCAACAATTAATTTTTTGGTTTTATTGCAAGCAAATCAAATTCTTTAAAGTTTAAATGAAAAGTGTCTTAATATCAGCAAATATTTTCATTGAAATGTTTGATAGTCAAAGAAATCTATTGCAGTTGAGGCTGAAATAATCAGCAATGGAGTTTGACTTTTAGTTTCACTTTTTTCAAGTTTAATAATTGCTAATTAAGGTCATTTTTTTGTTGTTGATTTATTTCAACTTTATTGTAACAAAGAAGCATCAGTCTTTGACTGTAAAATTCTGTTCTCAGTTTTTGATATTAATTACCGCAAGTAATCAAATCATCGTCACTTTCATACATTTCTAATCATTGTTTCTTACGGTTAAAAGAAAGAGAAAAAAAGCTGCTTGATCATCCATCACTCATCAACTACTTGTGCCACAAACAAAATTAAAGGAAAACACTGAAAATTAACTTACAGTGGGGTTATACATGCCAAAACAATCATAAAGACTAAAGTACATCATAACTTTGCTATCATGGCTTTTCATTGGTTTTATCTTCCATTATTGACACTGATTGACAGGTATATTGTAAAAGTATGTTACATGCTTGGATAGATATAAATGGTAAGGCTTATATTGTGTGTTTGTTTGATAATCAACAGAAGATGCAATTATACCTCAATAACTGACAGTATGTCACACACAGCATGCAATAATAGGCTAGCTAGAACCCCGGAAGATACAATTATACCTCAATAACTGACAGTATGTCACACACAGCATGCAATAATAGGCTAGCTAGAACCCCGGAAGATACAATATACCTCAATAACTGACAGTATGTCACACACAGCATGCAATAATAGGCTAGCTAGAACCCGGAAGATGCAATTATACCTCAATAACTGACAGTATGTCACACACAGCATGCAATAATAGGCTAGCTAGAACCCCGGAAGATACAATTATACCTCAATAACTGACAGTATGTCACACACAGCATGCAATAATAGGCTAGCTAGAACCCCGGAAGATGCAATTATACCTCAATAACTGACAGTATGTCACACACAGCATGCAATAATAGGCTAGCTAGAACCCCGGAAGATACAATTATACCTCAATAACTGACAGTATGTCACACACAGCATGCAATAATAGGCTAGCTAGAACCCCGGAAGATACAATTATACCTCAATAACTGACAGTATGTCACACACAGCATGCAATAATAGGCTAGCTAGAACCCTGTTAGTATTTGTACAGAATATTCATATTGTTACTGTACTTGTACAGAATATTCATATTGTTACTGTACTTGTACAGAATATTCATACTGTTACTGTCCCAGCCATATATGACTGAAATTTTGAACTAAAATAAAACAAGAAAAAGTTGTAAACAATTACAAC
Organism: Ruditapes philippinarum; assembly: GCF_026571515.1. Taxonomy (NCBI): domain Eukaryota; kingdom Metazoa; phylum Mollusca; class Bivalvia; order Venerida; family Veneridae; genus Ruditapes; species Ruditapes philippinarum. The sequence continues at coordinate 39,388 of NW_026864116.1, forward strand.
TGAGAAAATAACAATCATTTCATTCCTTTTTGTTTAAAGTCTGACCAGCAAAGATGCTTTCAATTAAGTAAATTACTGTATAACATGAGAGATAGAGAAGCGGAGGTATTACAGAATCTTACCAAATTATGGGTAATCACAACAGTTCATTGTTATATAACAGTGAAATCTCAGATATACATATGTTTCTATCAAAGAAGTATATGGTTCATGGAAAATTCTGAGGATTGTGAAGGGAAATGATTGGAGAACATGTTATTCAGAATAATGTTGAAGTAGTGTTTATATATATGTATATATGATGATTCACATAATGATTATAAAAAGTAAGGTAGGATGGTAAACATATATTGTCTGAGGTTTGATTGGTTTGTTGAGCACTATGTTACTCTTGTTATGTTCAATGTTTGGTGTTTTATTTGTTAAGCCTGGATACAGAGATGAGATGGATCGTTTACAAAAACTGATGGACCATTTAAAAGAACAAGAAAGAGGTTATACTGGCCTTTTACAAACATTGCTTGTAAGTTTTTAAATATTTCTGTGTCAGTTCTATGTTATATTCGCTGATATTTATTTAAGCAGCAATTTTTTAATTGAAGTATATTTATGACCTCCTTCAAAGATAGAAATATTTTTTTGCAGCATGTATGTTGGTTTGTCCATCCTACATTGTTTCTGCCCAAACCTTGAGAACGAATGAACCCATTACCCTGAAACTTCAAAGCTGCATTGGTCTTGGCCTTTAGATGACCCTATAGATTTTGGGATCAGAGCCACTTTGACATTATATGTCAAATAGTTTCCTACCAATAACTTTACAACCTATTGGCCCTTGACGTTCAAACCATATAGGTGCATTGGTCTTGGCCAGTTTATTGCTTTTGGGATCAAGGGGTCAGAAGTCAATGTTATGTTTAACTTAAAACAGTTTCCGACCATTTACTTGTCAACACATGGACCCTTGGCTGTCAAACTGCATAGGTGCAACGGTCTTGCCCAATGAATGACCCTTATTATTCCCCCAAAAACGAAGTTTGGGGGGGTATATAGGAGCTACCCAGTGGTCGGTTGGTCGGTCGGTCCAGACGTCCGTTGCATTTTCCTTGTCCGGAGCATAACTTGAAGACTAATGGTTGGAATTCAATATAACTACATACAACGGTCAAGCACATTGAAAAAGAAGTGCAGTGCATCAGAACCATAACTCTATCTTGACTAATTACAGAGTTATTGCCCTTTGTTACTTTTCCTTGTCTGGGGCATAACTTGAAAACTACTGGTTGGAATTCAAAACAACTTCATACAATTGTCAAACACAATAAGGGGAAGTGCAGTGCACAAGAACCATAACTCTATCTAAAGTAATTACAGAGTTATTGCCCTTTGTTGCTTTTCCATTGCTTTTTTTTTTGTCCGGACCATAACTTGAAGACTAATAGTTTGAATTCAATATAACTACATACAATGGTCAAGCACATTGAGAGGAAGTGCAGTGCATAAGAACCATAACTCTATCTTGACTAATTGCAGAGTTATTGCCCTTTGTTACTTTTCCTTGTCCGGGGCATAACTTGAAAACAACTTGTTGGAATTCAAAACAACTTTAATTAATTATGAAGTTATATTGAAGACTAATGGTTGGAATTCAATATAACTACATACAACTGTCAAGCACATTGAGAGGAAGTGCAGTGCATAAGACTTTGCATAATAACTTTGACAATTGTCAAACACAATAAGGGGAAGTGCAGTGCACAAGAACCTTAACTCTATCTAAAGTAATTACAGAGTTATTGCCCTTTGTTACTTTTCCATTGAATTTTTTGTCCGGACCATAACTTGAAGACTAATGGTTGGAATTCAATTTAACTACATACAATGGTCAAGCACATTGAGAGGAAGTGCAGTGCATAAGAACCATAACTCTATCTTGACTAATTACAGAGTTATTGCCCTTTGTTACTTTTCCTTGTCTGGGGCATAACTTGAAAACTACTGGTTGGAATTCAAAACAACTTCATACAATTGTCAAACACAATAAGGGGAAGTGCAGTGCACAAGAACCATAACTCTAAAAATCCAAACAAACAAACAAACAAACTTTGTCTTTCTGGACTTATTACAGAGTAATTCAATTAAACTTCATCAATGGCCAACCACATTGAAAGGAAATGCAACATTGAAAGGAAATGCAACATATAAGAACCACAACTATCTTTAATTGCCCACAACCATAACTCTATATTTCAATTCTTTTACAAGGTATTCTGTTACTAGTAACATCCTCATTTCAGAAGCAGTCTTGTGGGGGTATTAATCACATTTAGTGATAGTTCTAGTTAATTTTGGGGTCAAGGGTTCAAAGATCAAGGTCTTATTTACCTTGTATGTCGAAACAGTGTTCGACCAATAACTCGACAACCCTCGACCCTCAAACTTCTCAGGTGCATTGGTCTCTGAAAGTAGATGACTCCTTTTTGGATTAAGGGCTCAAATGTCAAATGGTCACATTGACCTTGCATGCCAAATTGGTTTCCGAGCAATATTGCATGCAACTTCCAACATGCTAACAAGGGGACAAGCGTGTTTTACACTCTTGTCAAAACAAAAATAAACAGAAACTTAATATTTTATGTAACATTAGTTTGGCTCTTTGAAATCAGTAGAATTTTAGTTTGTATTGTGATAAAAAGATGAATATAGTATTGTGATAAAAAGATGAATATAGTATTGTATAGAGTGATACAAAATATAAAGTTAAATTAAAGCAAAAACTGAAAGGTCAAATGGCAATTGCTTATACATAAAGGATATTTGTTTTGTTTTGTGAATTTGATATATCACACTGAGAAATGAGAGTAAATGTGAATATTTTTCACTATGATGTGAGATATATACAGCATATTCTCTCAAAACAAACAATTTTTCTGTTTAGCTCCACTTTTGGAAGGAAAAAAAGGTGGAGGTATTGTCATAACCCACTTGAAAATATTTTTCATTATAGTCAGTGAGAGAGGAACCAGATGTAAATGATGCTAGTCGTGAAATGACACCAAACACTGAACCACTTGATGATACAAGATCTGTTGATCTTGATATACAGTCAGAAGTTTCAGACAGGGAGGTAAATTGTGTTTACCTGCTACTATCTTCTTTATTTCTTTGCACATATTTTATGGCTATATTTGTAGTGATTCTTTAAACAGCATTTGCTTTTCGACAATATGAGTAAATACATGGGGAAAAAAACTTTGATATTTTCATTTTTTATTTTTCATTAAAAATCTAGACTGTTTTATTTAAGCAAGTCAGTCAGAAATGTAGAAGTGTTATACATGTCAGTTCATTGCAATAAAGTTTTGATTGAATGATTATTGTTTAATCTCTGATAAAAATGTCTGCCCAAAAAATGAAAGATTGTTAAACTTTAGAAAACACATGCTGTTTGTCTGTTATCAGTGTGCTGGAATATATATATATATAGCACTGTTTCTCCTTGCATGTAATCACATCCATACAAGATTTCCAACAGTGCTAACTTGTCAAGAAACATTTGACTTATATTTTCAAGAATTATGTTTTTGCTAAAATAATGAAATTATGGGTGCATGTAACCACAATTTACCATGTTATACTTTTATCCTTGTATAAAACAGAGCACAGTTTTTTGATTTTGAACACATTTTCATACTTTTGTGGCAAGCATTTTGTAAAATGTTATTGTCAGTTCATCCAGCTAAACAAAAATAGAAAGAAGGAGAATTATACCTTATATTATAATCAACATTGTATAGGTTTGGATATTTCTTTCTCTTTATAGATAAGAAATAACAAGCTTTGTACCATAAGCCAAATGAGTTGAAAACTTTACATAAAAATGATATTATTACATAATAGTTCTCAGCTTACTGGAACAGTGTACATAGTGTTTTTGAATACAAGGACAACATTACTACACCTGTAAATGGTAAATTTAATTACATGAGAATAAATGTATTTGTAATTTAGAGGAAATGAAAGCAATGTTTAAAAAAAATATAACCATTTTAAAGGAGAGGTCAGTGAGTGCATCATCTAGGCCAAGAATTGAAGATAATCTTGGCTTGACTTCTGATAATGATGATGAAGTAGAAGAAGAAGGTGTCCCCTCAGAAACATCTGATAATTCTAGCACTATGGATGATACTGTGATATCTGCTAGGAAAAAAGAGCTGGATTTTGAATTGGGAGAATCTGAGGTTTGTTGTATCTCTTTTCATATTGAAGTTAAAGGGCCTGCCAAGTAATATAAGCAAGTTAAATTGAATCAAAGGAATAAGTCAGCAAAATTCCTTGTAAAATGCTGAAGGAAAAATTTAATCAATTGATTGATTTAAAAATATAATTGTACCAGCTATAAGTTTATTGTCAAAACATATTTGTGTTTTGGCTTTTGTGCCAATTGTGTTTTTTTGGAGTCGAATTCTGTTTTTTTAGGAAGGGTTTTGTCGAGCCTGCATGCAGAGAGCTTGACAAAGTTGTCAAAATGGCGCTTCGGTGTATGTCATTGTTCGTTAGTTTGTCCGGATTATGCTTGTTCAGGGCGTAACTTTGTCATTAGTAGGCATAATTTCAAATAACGAAACACAAATATTACACCATAATGAGATGGTGTGTCATGCGCAAGAACTTTGTGGCTAGGTCAAAGATCAAGGTCATACTGTAAGGTCAAATTTTGAAGATTGGTTTTATTTGGATTTATGCCCCTTTCACTTTGAAAAAAAAAAAAGAAGAAATTTTCAGTTTCCAGTTGACATATTCAACTCAAATATAACATATGGATATGTCATAAGAATACACTGGTCAATTTCGAATTTGGTGATGGTTTGATGATTACTGACAGAGTTATCCCTCTTGAACTTTGTAAAAAAGTAAGAATTTTTTAGTTTCCGTTCAGTATTTCCCCAATGGTTGTACACATTCAACTCAAATTTGACATATACTACATGTTTGGAATAAGCAGGTCAAGTTTGAATTTAGTTGTGGTTCAATGATTTTGGACAAAGTTGTCTTTCTTGGATGTTGGAATTTTTTTTGAAATTTTCAATTTCAGCACTCATACTATTGTGGAAATGTATGTAGGCATTATCTAGGCTACAAATATGCAATATGCAATTTACAAAAGATTAACACAGAATAGTTTCAGTGCCTTTAACTTTGTATAAAAATAGTTTGTGTTAACATTGAATAGTTTTAAGGGCTTTGAACTTACAATGAAAAAAATAGTTTGTGCAAACAAATCATTATTAAAACATTTGAAATTTTGGCTGCATGCGGGGGCATCCGTGGCGTGGCAACACATTTCTAGTTAATTGTATACATTAATAACAATATCAAAATAGCAGTAGGACTTACACATGTCAACTTTAGGTCATTTTTAGCTCACCAGAACCGAAGTCTTTTATCAAGTTTGCTCATTTTTTGATTGGCCCCTTGCCAATTAACAAGATCCTCTACTAAAGACCCACAGGGCTGCATATGGCATTGTCTATTGGACCTCTACCAAGATTGTTTAAATTATAGCGCTGGGGTCAAAATTGGCAAAAAGATAAAAAAGTCTTCTTGTGCTTAGAAATTTGGTATATAAAATCATCTATAGGTCTTCTACCAAAGTAGTTCAAATTTTGCCCCTAGTGTCAAAATTGTCCCCACTACATTTTCCTTATATGCATGTATAGTAAAACTTGAAAAATCTTTGAATTGACAAAGGCTAGAGGTAAGATATTTGGCATGAAACATTGTGTTATGGACTTCTACCAGGATGATTCTAATTAAAGCCCTGGGGTCAAAATTGGCCCCACCCCAGTGCTGAAATATGACCTGAACCCCCAAATTCACAAGACACTACTGCATTATGGCAATTTTATATAAACAATAAAGAAATCTGCTACTGTGATATTGATGCGGTCACAGGTAAACGTTGCGTGGCCATGACTTACACTATACCCCCGTCCCCCCTCTACAACCCAAAACCCTAAAAAAATTATGAAAAAAAAAATTTTATGACTAAAATATTATAAAGGTATTTTACTCTACTTTCATTTTGCATAGAAATATCACTAGCATCTCAATTATCAGCGCATATATTCATCAATTTTTCACCAATCTTAACAATCTTGGTCTCAAATCTTAGATAAATAAATACTCTTTAAGAAAACAACACTGGCACCTTCGCTGATTATACGTAGCAAGAAATATCCAAGCCCAAAATGTCAACAAATGAAACTCGGAAGAGATCTGATTGCACCGTTTCGGTAAAACTCTCACGAGTAAAACACACTAAATTCACCGTGAAAGAATATTTCTTTGTATTGCGTATTTAAATATGATAAAATTAAGTTATTATTTGTAATAATTGTTCAATCAAAGCATCATATGAAACTATAACGCACCTTTTTTCCTATATGTCAAATTCTCAATCCAAAATGAAAGTAAATTGGCACAGCAGAGTTGTTTCCCTTTAAGTAATTTCATTGGTCCGAGGTTTTCCTGTGACCAATGAAAATACTCCATTTGAAAACAATCTGCAGGCCCATTTTACTTTCATTTTGGAATGAGAATTTGACATATAGGAAAAAAGGTGCGTTATAGTTTCATTAGATGCTTTGATTGAACAATTATTATAAATAATAACTTAATTTTATCATATTTAAATACGCAATACAAAGAAATATTCTTTCACGGTGAATTTAGTGTGTTTTACTCGTGAGAGTTTTACCGAAACGGTGCAATCAGATCTCTTCCGAGTTTCATTTGTTGACAGTTTGGGCTTGGATATTTCTTGCTACGTATAATCAGCGAAGGTGCCAGTGTTGTTTTCTTAAAGAGTATTTATTTATCTAAGATTTGAGACCAAGATTATTAAGATTGGTGAAAAATTGATGAATATATGCGCTGATAATTGAGATGCTAGTGATATTTCTATGCAAAATGAAAGTAGAGTAAAATACCTTTATAAAATTTTAGTCATAAAAAAATTATTTTTTTTCATAATTTTTTTTTAGGGTTTTGGGTTGTAGAGGGGGAACGGGGGTATAGTGTAAGTCATGGCCACGCAACGTTTACCTGTGGATGCGGTGGCAAAGCACTTTTTCACAAATGTCGGCAAATACTTTCAAGCTCGTAAATGGCAGCTTTATCAAGCCGATAGCGGGCCACAACTTCCTGATCACTCAGGCAATCCAAATGCACCAATTCGCTGCCTAAAAGTCCGGCTTTTCCTTCGGCGTTGTCGATTCACAAGAAGTAAGGCAGCCATTTTGTTTGATCTGCGACTGCTACTTAGCGATCGTAGAAAAAATGCGTAAGATTAAGGAAATCTGCGACGTTTGATAAGACACCGCCAAAATTGTACGATCGATGTACGAAAATCGTACGATTAAAACAGTGGTATGACCGTTGATAAGACGGGCCCCAGTCCCTTTAACCTCGACTTTAAATAAAGTTCTATGTATTTTATTTTTACTCCCAAAGACCGTCTGGATGTATAATGGCATTTATAGCTTATTATACTTTATGGCATTGTCCCACCATCCATCTACTGGAAATAGATAAGGGGGACATCTATAAAACATCTATAAACAGAACAAAAGAGAACAATAGAGTTCATTCTGTAACAATGGCCCTCTATTAACAAAAGAAAAGATTAAAAGAAATGGCCCCTTACCTTAGTTTGGAGCATGTCTGTTCCTCGTTCCCGTAGACAATTTGTTTCTGCAGCATAACTTAAATTTCTGTGACAATTTATATTTTGCATATAAGTATGTTACATCCAAACTCGGGTCAGTTAAGATTTTGGTTGCAAGAGGTATTGTTACAGTTTCGTTGCCATCAGCAAACTTTAACCTTGATCATAAATTTTTAAGTTTTATTGGCCACAACAACCCTTAGGACAATACCTTAAAGTAGACCAGACTAACCTTAATTCATAAATAACCTTGACCTCCATGGTTAAATGTCTAAATTTTGCTCTTTTTCTGGGTTTTTTTGCTATTAGTGGTTATAACTTTGTTATTTTGAGCTCATCTGTCACAAAGTAACAATAGAATTAGGGGCCATGGCCCTCTATTAAACGAAAGAAAATAACAATAGAAATGGCCCTTTTATCCCTATTCTTTCGCCCGTCCGTCGTATGTCCGTAAACTTTTACTTTAAACAACATCTCATAAACCGCTAAGCTAATTTTGTACAAATTGCACAGGAATGTTACTTTGGTGGTCACCTTTAAAAATTGTTAAAAGAATTTAATTCCGTGTAGAACTCTGGTTTCCATGGCAACTGAAAGAAAAAAACTTGAAATATCTTCTTTAAAAAAAACAAAGAGCTAGAGCTTAAATTATTTGGCATGATACATCTTCTAGTGAGTTTCTACCAAGTTAATATTAAAACAAAAGCCCTGGGTTCAAAATTGGTCCTGCCCCGGGGGGTCATTGATTTTCATTATAAGTCTAAAGAAAAACTTAAAAAATCTCTTGTTTGTATGTATGTATGTGTGTATGTTTGTGTGTTATATAGATTATATAGTGAACTTAAAAAATCTTCTTGTGGAAAACCACTCGTCCAATTCCAACCAAACTTGGCAGGATTGATCCTTGGGTGAAGGGCTTCCAAAGTTGTTCAAAAAATTTCATTCCATGCAGAAATCTGGTTGCCATGGCAACCAAAAGGAATTATAAGAATAAATTTAAAAATCTTCTTGTAAAGACCCACAAGGCCTAGAGTATAGATATTTTGCATAAGGCATTGTCTGGTAGACTACTACCAAGATTGTTCAAGTTATAGCCCTGGAGTCAAAATTGGCCCTGCCCTTGGGGTCATTGATTTTCAGTCACTATGTACATATAGTAAAAAATTTAAAAAACTTCTTGTTTGAAGGTACAAGGCTTAGAGCTTTGATATTTGGTATGTGATATCATCTATAGGTACTCTACCAAAGTTGTTCAAATTTTGCCTCCAGCTTAAAATTTAGCCCTGCCCCGGGTGGTCATAGGTTTTCCTTTTATGTATATAGTAAAAACTTAAAAAATCATCTTCTCGAAACTGACAAAGGCTAGAGGTTAGATATTTTGCATGAAACATTGTGTAGTGAACATCTACCAAGATTGATCAAATTATAGCCCTGGGGTCATTGATTTTCAATATGTACATATAGTAAAAAATTAAAAAATCTTATTGTCTGAAGATATAAGGCTAAGAGCTTTGATATTGGTATATGATATCATCTATAGGTACTCTACCAAAGTTGTTCAAATTTTGCCTCTAGTGTCAAAATAGCCCCTCCCCGTGGGTCATAGGTTTTCCTTATACATGTATGTATATAGTAAAAACTTTAAAAAATCATCTTCTCTAAATTGACAAAAGCTAGAGGTTAGATATTTTGCATGAAACATTGTGTAGTAAACCTATAGCAGGAGTGTTCAAATTATAGCTTTGGGGTCAAAATTGGCCCCTCCCCGGGGTCATTGATTTTCACTTTGTACATATAGTAAAAAATTAAAAAATCTTCTTGTCTGAAGGTACAAGGCTTAGAGCTTTGATGTTTATATAGGTCCTCTATCAAAGTTGTTCAAATTTTGCCCCTGGTGTCAAAATTGGCCCTGCCCGGGGGCATTGATTTTTATTATGTAAAAATAGTAAAGATAGAAACTAAAACAAATGTTTTCTGAATTGGAGAAAACTACAGCTTAGATATTTGACATGAACGTTGTTTGGTGGACCTGTATCAAGATTGTTTTTATTAAACCCATTGCGTAAAAATTTTGCCCAAGGGGACAGTGACCTACTTTCTTGTCCTTTGATGTACAGCCATGAAATTTAGACTATATGTACAGTTTTAGTTGTAAAATTGAACTTTGATATCAGGTGACCTAGATTTTGATTATGTGACCTACTTTCTTGTCCTTTGATGTGCAGCTTAATGAAATTTGAACCATGTGTACAGATTAAGATGTAAAGTGAACTTTGATATCAGCTGGCCAAGATTTTGGCAAAGTGTCTTGCTCTGTTTGTCCTTTGATGTACAGTCATGGAATTTTGGCCATGTGAAATATGACCTTAACCACCAAATTCACTAGACTCAACTGTATTGATAGATTCCTACTCTGATCGTTTATTTGAATAATAATAGATTTAACCACTTATCTGATAATAAGAATTAGATAGGTCAGTTATCTATGCATTATGGCAATCTTCAATTGTATAGAAACAAAAAAATTCTGTTCCTACATTACTATTTAGATTTGTATTCATTCGGTGGCATAGCATTTTTATGCCCCCGCCATGTAATGGCCGGGGCATATAGTGTTACCCTGTTCTGTCATTCCGTCATTCCGTCATCATCAGTTTCCGTTCATTATCTTAGTAACAGTTGCACACATTCAACTCAAATTTGACATATGGATATGTCATGAGAAAATACAGGTCAAGTTCGAATTTGGTCATGGTTCGATGATTTTTGGCAGAGTAATGCCCCTTTTACTTTAAAATAATATGAAATTTTCAGTTTCCGTTCATTATCTCCCCAACGGTACAACACATTCAACTCAAACTTGACATATGGATATGTCATGAGAAAATACAGGTCAAGTTCGAATTTGGTCATGGTTCGATGATTTTTTGGCAGAGTTATGCCCCTTTTACTTTGAAAATAATATGAAATTTTCAGTTTCCTTTCATTTATAATCTCCCCAACGGTACAACACATTCAACTCAAACTTAACATATGGATATGTCAAAGGAATATGCAGTTCAACTTTAAATTTGGTCAAGGTTCAATGATTTTTGGCAGAGATATGCACCTGTCACTTTGAAAATAATATGAAATTTTCAGTTTCTGTTTATTATCTCCCCACCGGTACAACACATTCAACTCAAATTTCACATATGGATATGTTTTTGGAATGCCCAGGCCAAGTTCGAATTTGGTCATGGTTCAATGATTTTTGGCAGAGTGAAGCCCCTTTCACTTTGAAAATAATATGAAATTTACAGTTTCTGTTCATTATCTACCCAATAGTGTTACATATTCAACTTAAATTTGACATATGGATATGTCAAAGGAATGGGCAGGTTAAGTTGGAATTTGGTCATGGTTTGATGATTTTTTGGCAGAGTTATGTCCCTTTCACTTTGAAAATAATATGAAATTTACAGTTTCTGTTCATTATCTACCCAATAGTGTTACATATTCAACTTAAATTTGACATATGGATATGTCAAAGGAACGGGCAGGTCAAGTTGGAATTTGGTCATGGTTCGATGATTTTTTGGCAGAGTTATGTCCCTTTCACTTTGAAAATAATATAGATACATCTTAGGAATAAGCAGTTTAAGTTTGAATTTGGTTATGGTTCAATGATTTTGGACAATCTCTCTTGAATGTTGGAAAAATTTTGAACTTTCAGTTTCAGCACTCATACTTTTGTGGAAATGTATGTAGCCATTATTTAGGCTACAAATATGAAATACCGTATTGTTTCTATTTATAGCCCCCCTTCTAATTAGCACCCCCTGGGCGAAAAATGAAAAAAAAATTCTTACCTGACTTGAAAATTTTAATATCCGAAGTGTAGTTAAAAAAATAAACAGAAAAAAAACTAACTGTTGTAACTTCCAAGTAACATTCAACTTCCAGTTTTAATGCATTCGTGTACGTTTTCTTAGAAGTGCAACCTTCCATTGTGTATTGATTAAATCATTAAATCAAGTTTTTTACACACAGGTAAACTGATGCTATTACGTCATAATTTCCCGCCAGAGCAGGAAAAATCAATACTTGACAAAGTTTATCTCGGTCAGCAGACTACCGTATTGTCTACAATAATTTTGTGCTGCTTATTTATCGTAGAACAAGGGGTTTATAGGACGAAAATAGTTGGGAGATTTTTAGATATTTTTAAACATATAATTAATTTTCATTTTATGCAAATGTGCTTCTAATTTACGCCCCCCATTTCCGTTTTTGCAACGCCCCGGGGGCGATAAATGGAAACAATGCGGTATGCTATTTTTAAAAGGTTAAGACTGAATAATTTCAGTGCCTTGAACATTGTATGGAAATGGTTTGTGTTAACATTGAAAAGTTTTAAGGGATTTGAACTTAAAATGAAAAAAAATAATTTGTGCAAACAAATTTGGAACTAAATATTATAACATCTGAAATTTGGGCTGCATGTGGAGGCATCCGTGGCATGATGACACATTTCTAGTTCACAAATGCAATATTGTTTTCATTGCAATCAACTCATTATTGGAAGAGTTATGCTCCGTTTACAGGAAATTTTTCATGAAATTATTGGTATATATATTTATTAAGCCTGCAGGTTTTATATCAAAATACAGGTCAAGTTTTTTTTCCCCTGCAATTAGCTTATTGCAACCTTGATTTAATAGATTCCATTGATCAAAAATCATAATGTTCAATTATAATTTATTACACTTGAACTTACATGTTAATTTGTTACCCAGAAAAAAATTAAGATTGTTTATTTTTCTTTTACATTTGATGGAAAAGTCAGTATCTGAGCCAACAACAGCAATAAATTTGCTGTCTTTCTTTAAGGCATATTTTTAATGCTCCCCAAAGGGTGAGCATATATAGTTGCCTCTTTGTCCGTCCATCCGTCCATCTGTCTGTCCGAATATGGATAGGGGGCCATCTAACTGTAAACAGAACAAAAGAGAACAATAGAGTTCAGTCCGTAACAATAAAGTAAGGGGCAAGACAGTGGCCCTCTATTAAACAATAGAAAATAACAAAAGAAACAGCCCCTTATTCCATTCAGCCGGATGATCATCCGCTATTTTTGTCCGGGACGTAACTTTGAAACAACAACGGTTATCAACATGAAACTTCATAGGTTGATAGATCGCATTGACTAGAAGTGCAGTGCAAAAGTACCATAACTGTATCTGGCCTAATTTTGGAGTTATTGCCTATTGTTCATTTTTACACTATACTTTGTCGGGACATAACTCTAAAACTATAGAAATATCAACATGAAACTTTATAGGTAGATAGATCTCATTGAGTAGAAGTGCAGCGCAAAAGAACCATAACTCTATCTTGCCTTATTTTAGAGTAATTGCCCTATGTTCATTTTTACACTGTGAACATTGTCCGGGACATTACTCTGACACTACAAGAGGTACACTTTCCTGTGTCCAAAACCTATTAGGGGAGCATCACCTGGTTCAACAGGTTCTAGTTCTCCATGATACCTTCTTGAAAATTTGCCATGGGCTTAATATTGCCCTTCCTCAGCATAGCTCTTGTTCTTGCATGTTATGGCACACTTAGTTTGCTTTTTCTTTCTTTGCTTTTTGTTATTCTCTGGGTGTTTTCATGTTTCTCTCTAGTCATGTGATTGTATTGAAATAGTGTATTCACTTTCAATTATTATTGCAGTTGAATTATTTTGAGGAATTGTAAGATGTAAATGTCATTCTGTGGTAAATTTTTCTATGCCATATTTCAGGAACGATGGTAAGGAATCTACCCGCCTATATGACTGAAATACTGTTGGGAAAAAGCCTAAAATGATACAAACAAACAAACATCAATTCAGTATTGTTGCATATTAGTTGTTATGGCCCCAATCTTGGAGGGGGGTGGGAGGAATTTAGGTTTGCCCTTGTCCGTCAGTCCATCCTGCATTTGTGTTTTTGTTGTGTCACATGTAGCTTTAAAAATGCTTGAGCTAAGTCGACAAACTTTACAGGAATGCTGATCAGCATGTGAAGTTGTGCACCTGAGTTTTTATGCTCCCCAAAGTTGCCGCTTTATCATTGAATAGGTGTGCAGTGCACAAGAACCGTAACTCTGCCTTGCCTAATTTTTGAATTATTGCCCTTTGTTTATTTTTACACTTTGAACTTTGTCCGGGAAAACTCTAAAACCAAAAGAGGTATCAGCATCAAACTTTGTAGGTAGATAGTCTCATTAAGTAGGTTTGCAGTGTACAAGAACCCTAACTCTGCCATGTCTAATTTTTGAATTATTGCCCTTTGTTTATTTTTACACTTTGAACTTTGTCCGGGACATAACTCTAAAAGTATAAGAGATAACAACATGAAACTTTGCAGGTAGATAGATCTCATTGAGTAGAAGTGCATTGTTAAAGAACCATAACTCTGCCTTGCCTAATTTTGGAGTTATTGCCCTTTGTTCATTTTGACACTTTAAACTTTGTGACATTACTCTTAAATTGTAAGAGATAAATTGTAAGAGATATCAACATGAAACTTTGTAGGTAGATAGGTCTCATTGGGTAGAAGTGCAGTGCTAAAGAATCATAACTCTATCTTGCCTTATTTTAAAGTTATTGCCCTCAGAATAGTCGAGCTAATGCAGTCACCCATTTGTCGGCGTCGGCGTCCCTGTGTTTAAGTTTTTGCATGTAAGCTTGTATTTCCATAACTACTTAAGGGAATGGATTGAATATTCACACACTTGTTCCCTGTGATTATCTAAGATGATTGGCACAATTCCCATAACTCTGATTTGCTTTTTTACATAATTATGCCCCTTTTTCGACTTAGAAATTCTTGGTAAAGTTTTTGCGTGTAAGCTGGTATCTCCATAACTACTGAAGGGAATGGATTGAAACTTCACACACTTGTTCTCTGTGATTATCTAAGATGATTGGCACAAGTCCCATAACTCTGATTTGCTTTTTTACATAATTATGGCCCTTTTTCGACTTAGAAATTCTTGGTAAAGTTTTTGCGTGTAAGCTGGTATCTCAATAACTACTGAAGGGAATGGATTGAAACTTCACACACTTGTTCCCTGTGATTATCTAAGATGATTGGCACAAGTCCTATAACTCTGATTTGCTTTTTTACATAATTATGCCCCTTTTTCGACTAAGAAATTCTTAGTTAAGTTTTTGCGTGTAAGCTGGTATCTCCATAACTACTGAAGGGAATGGATTGAAACTTCACACACTTGTTCTCTGTGATTATCTAAGATGATTGGCACAAGTCCCATAACTCTGATTTGCTTTTTTACATAATTATGCCCCTTTTTCGACTTAGAAATTCTTGGTAAAGTTTTTGCGTGTAAGCTGGTATCTCCATAACTACTGAAGGGAATGGATTGAAACTTCACACACTTGTTCCCTGTGATTATCTAAGATGATTGGCACAAGTCCTATAACTCTGATTTGCTTTTTTACATAATTATGCCCCTTTTTCGACTAAGAAATTCTTAGTTAAGTTTTTGCGTGTAAGCTGGTATCTCCATAACTACTGAAGGGAATGGATTGAAACTTCACACACTTGTTTTCTGTGATTATCTAAGATGAAT
>NW_026864117.1:0-40919 GCF_026571515.1 Ruditapes philippinarum
AAATTTTAAGTTGGGCCCTTCTAACGCAACTTAACTCTATGAAAAGAACCTTTTGTTTTGGTAAAAAATATCAGGTAAAAAGTGTTGATCCTCGGGGCATCATCAAGCAAAATAAAATGAACAAATTGCAGACCTCGGGTTTGATTGAGTCTGTACATGGAGGGATAATGAAAAGTTGCAACATTCCTCACGCACCTAACACCGGCCTGAGCGGTACAACAATTTGCGACACTTAAAAGTGTTGGCATCGATAATTCAGATAGACAGGAAAAAATATAACAATACTGAAGTGAAAATACGGGGCATTTTTTTCTTTTTTTACTTTTAACTCCGGCTGTTGTTTTAAAAGTAGAATTACGTTTAAGTTTCCTTATTTCTATCTTATTGATAACTCGACGTTCTAGTACTAGTATCTGCAACATGATATGTTTTTTAATGTATGTAATTCTTTGCTTGAAGAAATTTCATTTTCAATTTACTCTTCAGTTTTAAATGTCATGTTTTACAGAGAAACTATCGTTAAAATCGGTTATCAAGTTGCTTTTTAATTGGGTCATAAATATTGTTAATGTCAAACAGCCGTTTTAAGAACAAAACCTACTTCAAACTTCATTTCAGTCTTTTGAGACAACTAAGTGAAATTGAATTGACATTTCCCTTGAATGTAATAAATAAAGAACATAAAACGCATAAGCATTGAAAGCTGGTAGAGGTCGGCTAAACAATCACGCTAATTTCACATTATTATATCATTTTTCCATGACAGTTGTATCAGTGTATTGATGTGTGAAGCAATTAATGAATCATTTATAATGCCAGTTTCAATACGTGCATATCATCTTACGCTATTAGGTGTAACTGGAAAAAAATCAATTACCAGTTAGTTAAACTTTTCAGTTTTCAAAGTCTTTCTTGTAATAAAGTTAACTATTACAACCTTATGTCGTCCTTGCTTTGTCCTTGTTCACTCATACATTTGCTTTGTGCCTAACTAAGTTCCGAGTCTGTGATTATGTGTTGCTTGGTTATGTGTGGGGCTGCGGTAATTTATGTCGACTTTCCTTGTTACTCCCTTTTCTGATATATTGTGCTTATTTTTACTGAACTAGTTCTACAAAACAAAATCCACTGATTTTGCAAGAAGTAAGATATCCATCATTTAATTCAAATTCTAAGCAATTAAATGTTTATCTATATTGCAGGTCAATTGTCTCTGTAAAAATGAAATTAAATACATCCTTTGCATCAAAATTTACGTTTAAACAGTGCATAATTGAGATATACAACAAATATGCTTAGATATTGCAAATTGCCATAAATAATTGATGCAAAAATATCAGATACTAGTAAGAGGAAAACAGAAAATATACATTGGTCATTTGAGATAATTGATAGTCTAGGATATGGAGACAAGCTTACTGTCTTTTCTTTTTCCCTCGGGTATTTCCCAACAATCAAGATATTACGAGACGTGGAAACAAAACCATTCGGTTAATCAGTTTCTGGTCGTCAACAATGTTGAATTTGTGAGAATAATCACATTTGAACAAAAGAGGATCTCACTTTGATATATAATTAAACATAACTGAACGATTGATTACTGTTAGCATCCAATAAAGACAATACTTTCATCCAGGAGTAAAATCAAGCGTTCGGCGACAAGCCATTAACATGATATGAATAGAAATCGGTCCTCTAATGAGTGTAACACGTGTTGGATCCGATACTATTATAATTGAGCAGCTTGTCCGTCCGTACGAGGCTAAGATAAACCGGTAATTGGATGTATCTTAACTTCTACCTGTACCAATAGCTTCCTGATTCACAAACTTTCTTAACAATACAGTTCGTAATCTTGGCAAGTTGCATAACCAATGTGGCCATACCACGTGACTTTTCGGGTACGGAACACGCCGATTTTTCACCCTAATCAGGTATGTTTTTTATTCACAACTTATTTATTACTCAACCGAATTTGATCAGATAAGGCGCAGAGTACCCGTAATTATATCAGCTAACCACGGTATATCAAAATTCTGAAAACCCCTGAATGGTTTTTGAGAACATTCGAGTACAGTTTTCTTTTCATAGCCTGGGCCGAGGGGAACGGTACACACTAATTTGTCATAACAAGCAATTTCCATCGTCGGATACCCACGATTGATAAACATGTTACATAACATGCAATCAACCGTGGGTAAAATGAATCGATTTGCGTCGATATACAGCAACAGGTGCGTAAAATATCTACCAATGACATCGCGTTTAACAAATCTATATTCTTCAACAGCGGAGGTAAAAAACAATAAGAAAAAATGGCAGCGCCCACGGTTAAAAAAATTTAGCACGTGTCTTGCTAAAATCAATGGCAAAAACTATCGCCAAATCAGTTCTTCTGCAAGCAGATATCAATCAGAAAGAAAAACATCACGTTGTAAAAGTAAATTATCTATACTTTCTTGCTGGAAATCGTTTCATTTTTCGATGTTGAACTTTTCACGCCGTCTATGGTTGTCGCAATATTGTTTGTAATACCGAACGTCGTACAGAACGAGCGTTTTGATTGGTTTTAATCGCCTCATGAAATCGTGAGGCAGCCAATGAAATAGCTGCCTTTGACACACCTCTAATCGACTGAATATCGGCAAAAAATCCCACGGCTGATAAATGTTAATGGTTCGGCCGTGGGTATCCGACGATGGCAATTTCTAGCAAGTCATATGTTTTTTGACACTATTTCATAGAAAAATACATGTTAAATCTGATATATTTACTATGTCCAATGTATCGAGTGAATGCAGTGATGTTTTAGCATATTTTCATAAAGTTATGTTGAAATGGTACGGAACACACTGTTATTTCAAAAGATACGGTACACACACAATTTCTGTCTTTGTAATAATTCTAAAATAAAATATATTAAAATTTAATTTCAATTATAATGTGAGTGATTTTTTTCATAGTTATACATTTTATTAATTTAAACGAGAACCCAGGGACCTGTTTTGCAATGTATCATAATGCTTACTTTTAATGTTTATATGTATTTGTGCACTATATTTCAAGAGATCACGCTTAACATTTACAACCTCCATGTAATTGTCCTATTTAAAATCACCTAGGGTATGTTAAACACTTCGATCTTCACAGAATCAGGTAGTTGCGCTCTATAGAAAGAAAATGTTGTTATATAATGCTGTGTTTATTGTTGTTTATTGTTGTTTTTTTATTTCTTTTAGTTTAAGTGAAGTAAGATATGCCTTTTTGCTTCATCCTGAAAAAATAAAACAAGGTCATAACCTTAATCGCTGAAAAGTATCATTACTTGATAACAATTTATACATGTATATATACAAAATATGAAAAACAAGATCAACAAGGAAAGGCGGCGTTCAATGAACGCAACCCCCAAAATATATACAAATACAAATACCAATATATATACAAATACTTAATAATAAGCAAGTCATTAGGTACAATTTTGCAATATCAAGGTCATGTTTAACTAAATCAAATCACAGAAGGCGCTGAATTTGTTTGGGTCTCAGAATGTCAGAAAGGTGAAGGCTGTGAGATTGTGAACCAATTTGTTTTTGTATAGTGCCACCAATGTTGTTTCTAGTGTCATAACTGTAGTAAATTGGCTATAAGGCTTATTGCAACACTGATATGTAATTCATTGTTTATTTGGCTTAAACAATTAAAAACAAAAACAAAAAAAACATGAGTTGCCTTAACTTGGATTTGAACTCAGGACATCTCTCTTCCTAAACGAGCGTGTAACCCCTCGACCACGGGGAAGTTATAAGATAACAGCCTGAAGAAAACCATATCATTCTAAATTAGGGTTTGTAACCCTTATTAATTTCGTTTGACACTGATGTAAATAATCATGGAGCTTAATATTACATGTATATCTGTAAAGAATTACACAATATTTGAAATCTTTGACCAATCGGGAACTACTTTTTCTTCTCCCGAGAAGGCTTGAAAATTAATGCGCCCGTCATTTGACAATCTTAACACAGTGATCTCCCCTTATTTGTTCAGCGTTAGAGTACATATAAAGGTAAGTAACCGCTTCCAGGGGTTAGGACTAATTTCTTATTTTGCAAATAAGCATATCAGAGCCTGAAATTTCGCTACCATTATTTGTTTGGTCTGACGACCCATACAAATAAAAATGTAGTCGCCATTGCTTAAATTTTTTTATGTTTAAAGGCATGAAGCTTTAAAAATAACCTTTAATTCATGTAATTAGGTCATTTTTGGTTTGGTTTCACGGCTCATAAAACTGACATTATCATGTGGCGACTTTCGAGTTTTACAAGTGGCCCTTTGAGTATAAATAAAGGAACGAACGGGCACCTGAGTAAAACGACCGACATTCTGTACGGTAGTAAGAAAACTTTCTCACATAAAAAATCGAAACATCGAAGTCACTTGTGGTCTCGTACCTACTTCATGTAGTATATAAAACAGAACGCAGCCTCCAAAATCCATAGCATTTGATTGACAAAATGGGTATTATTAAAATATCATTTTATTTTTAACACAAACACGCAAGCACACATATCCATGAACTCAAGTGTTAAATGCATCTTGAAATGAAAGTCCAAGATAGGCATAATTTTACCAAATTTCCTAACATGTATATCCTTACATGTATATGTAACAAGGTTACCTTGTATAAACTA
The DNA here is from genome assembly GCF_026571515.1 of Ruditapes philippinarum. Taxonomy (NCBI): domain Eukaryota; kingdom Metazoa; phylum Mollusca; class Bivalvia; order Venerida; family Veneridae; genus Ruditapes; species Ruditapes philippinarum. The sequence goes on from NW_026864117.1 coordinate 4,698, forward strand.
CGTTACGTTATATAACAGGCCTTGTTCCCATATGGGTTCTTCAAATTATCAAATTATTAATTTTGATTGCACGTAAAACTGCGAAATATATTTGCAATAATCGCACATAACAGATGTCCATGAATTTCACAATTCGTTTTATAATCCAAAAGAATATACCTAATTGTTTCAAATGAAAATCAAAACAAAACAAAATTTTGAATGTCTTCCGTATCCCTCCCTAAAATTTTAACATTTTATAGCCAAATATTAATTGCTCAACATATAAAATCGAATTTTGCGCAACGTACTCTCAAAATGTTCTTTTATTTTTTGAATAATCCTGTTTACATCAAACTGTAGGCATAATGATACTTTGCAAAACAGGTCCCAGGGTTCTCGTTTAAATTAATAAAATGTATAACTATGAAAAAAATCACTCACATTATAATTTAAATTAATTTTTTTATATATTTTATTTTAGAATTGTTTCAAAGACAGAAATTGTGTGTGTACCGTATCTTTTGAAATAACAGTGTGTTCCGTATCATTTCAACATCACTTTATGAAAATATGCTAAAACATCACTGCATTCACTCGATACATTGGACATAGTAAATATATCAGATTTAACATGTATTTTTCTATGAAATAGTGTCAAAAAACATATGACTTGCTAGAAATCGCCTGTTATGCCAAATGAGTGTGTACCGTTCCCCTCGGCCCAGGCTATGAAAAGAAAACTGTACTCAGGCTTCGCGAAAGTTGCCGGACCGTCGGACATGTCCGGCAAAAATCAGCCCGGTCCGATATTTTTTTTCGGAGTTCCGGTCCTTATGTCCGGTACGAATACCGGGATATATCCAAGACCGATCAAGACCGAGTTTTCTCCCTTGAATAAAAAAAATGTTAAACGAGTTTTGATTCGCCGTTTCCTTTTAAGTGTCCAATCAAATTCTAGATACATACGACTGTCAATAACCAAAATGTCGGTGTTATTACAATACTACGCTGGCGCTACGCCCGGAAAAAAACGCAAACTGTCAAATGAAGAAAAAAAGCAAAACAAAAGGAATACGAGGCCAGGCGCCCGCCGAGAAAATTTGTTGACAAGTGGAAAAATGGTCGCTCCTGGTTACTTTTCCTGGAGGAAGAAAAGAAGATGAAATATGCACTATGTTCTAATTTTTATAAAGATCGTGCAATGGACGATCGCCTATTGTCTAAAAATACATTCATATTGGGTTGTGGCAATTTAAAAATTTCTGCAATTGAGGATCATGAAAAATCAAAAAGTCATGAAAAGCCGTCACCAGTGAAATGTCAAAAAGTAGGACAGTCGCTGAAAAAATGAATTCTGATGCTGGCAAGTCACTGAAAATGTTGAAGCAAGCGGAAAGACACAAGGTTGTCTACCTGTTCAGAAATGCACATGCTGTTGCAAAACAAAATCGTCCCATATCTGACTATAAATGGTTGTGTGAGGTAGATCAAGCTAAAAAGCTGGACATTGGTAATACATATGTAAATGATAAGGCTGCTGTTGATTTCATTAGCTGCATTGCACAGTGTGAAAAAGAAAAGACTGTACAAATTCTAAATGACAGTTCATTCTTTTCATTCATGATGGATGGAACAACCGATATATCTGGAGGTAATATATACTTTTTCAAAAGATGTTGCACTTTAATTTTTTAATAGATCTTAACCTCTCAGTTTTTTACTTAAATTATAGATTATAACTAGTTCACACAACAATTTAATTATATGGTTATATCAAGATAAAATACAAATAGATGTTATATATATAATTTTAGATTACATGTTACATGTTGTTATCAACCTATAAATAAAAACGTTTATCTTGTATTTAGATGAGCAAGAGGCTATTTACGTAAGGACATCTAGTCAAGGTGCAGTAACTGAGAGATTTCTCAATATCGGTTCACCTAGATCGACAAAATCTGAAGATCTTTTCGAGCATGTTTTGGCAGTATTCAAAGAATGTAATGTTGATAAAGGTAGATATAATAATAGCAGTCTTTTCTTTAATTACTAATCTCCCCAAAATTCTTTTTTTCCACCTTAAACGGATAGAAAAAAATTATCAATATTCCTTTGATATCTTTTGCAAATTTTTCAAAATATAAATTGTTTATTATTATTATGAAAATCAATAAAATTAAAACAGGCGTAGTGGAATCTTCCATAATTATTCAATTAATAAGGTTATTTTATGCGTAAAGTTGTGTATTTACTTTATTTTTTGTAAGGAATTATTCATACAATGATATAATTATTTCTTTTAAAGAAATAACTGTTTTATTTCAATTCAATTTAAAAAAAAGACCATCTAGTTCGCTATAACACTCCATTAGGTGAACTCCCCAGAGCTATGCACAGAATATAACGGAAAACGGCCTTTAGCTAGGTTTTCTAATTCGTGAAAATAGAAATAAACCTTATTACTTTTTTTAAATTTGAAATCAATTTGGAAAATAAAAATATGTTATACTTTATTTTAGGCAGCTTAAGTCGACCTTCAGGCTTTCTTTGGTGTTTACTAAATTATGCATTATTAAATGAATATTTCAAACAAACTAGTGGGTATGGGCAGCGATGGCGCCTCCAATATGACAGGATCACGATCCGGATTGTCAACACTTTTGAGACAGCGTATCAACCCTGAAATAGTTAACGTACATTGTATGTGTCATAGACTTGAACTTGCTTTCCGTGATACACTGAAAAAGTCAAAATTGTATGATAAGTTGATGACATTGCTCATTGGCATACATTATTTTTACAAGAAAAGTTACAAAAACAAAAGTGCTCTCTTGAACGCCATTGAAGCAGTAGGTAAAGGTGTGTTACCACCTAAAGTAACTGGAACCAGATGGCTTCCACACCTATGTAGGGGAATAGGTGCTCTTTTGAAGACTTACAGAGCATTAGATGCCCAGTTATCTACTGCAAGTCGTGAAAATGCTAAAGCATAAGGCCTCCTTAAACTGATGTTAGATAAACATGTTCTGGCATTTGCCATTTTCTTACAGGTAAGTTTCAATAATGGTCGGATTTTATTTTTTAGAAAAGAATAGAAATCTAAGATAATTTGCTGATAAAATTAAATGATCCTGATTTAATATTTTCCTGTTAAAATTTTGTTTTAATTTTTTGTTTACATAGGTAAGAAAGTAATAATTACATAATAAATGGCAAGTGCATTGTACATGTATATAGCATGAAAAACATATGCAGTATAAAATATCAAACTAGTATATGTATTGACAAAAAACATTTTTTGGTTATTTTTCCTCATTTAGGATGCATTGGATCATGTCATGACACTGTCCTTGAAGTTACAGAGAGATGATGTGACATTGTCTGATAGTCTGTGCTGGGTTGAATCTACTTTAGAGTTACTTCAGGAAAAGAAGGGAAGGTATGTACATAAATTAGTTTGATAAAAGACTTCTGATTGCTAAATGTTTAATTGTCTATTTTTATTAAAGCAACATTTAATAAAATGGTAGTAATGTATATCATAAATTTGTCAGGAAGTGTGAAAGCTTATGTCATCTACTGGAGACTGGAATGTATGATGGGATTAAGCTGGAAGGTGCAACACCAACAATGACTTACACTGATGACATTCTCCAAGGTCTGTCAGATGCTATTAGTAACAGATTTATGACTGACCAGAAAAATGTGCAAAATGCCACAAAAATACTTAACTTTGGAAACTGGCCGGCAGCAGGAACCCCAGAATTACAAGGTTTCTGTTGATGCCGAAATGATTAATTTGTTGATTTTTCATGTTTCAGTTAACAAATGGTTTGTTCATTATCATTGTTTCAATTTCAGCATGTTTCAGTTTTAGCATTAATTTTGTTTACAGTGAGGAGAAAGAAAATACACATTGTACACTATGACAGATGTTTTATAAAGAAACCATGAAAACCGAAATAATGTTATGAATCAAAATATTAAAATACAGAAAGATGAAAGATATTTAATCATACAGTGTGTATTTTCTTCCTTCACACTGAACTTGGATCAGATTGGATTTAAAGTATAAAATTCAAGCTTCAAGTATACCAGCAACTGTCATGTTTATCTCTCAAACTCATCTCAACATAAAGAGCTGTAACTTACCTTTGAAGTTATTTAACTGTTAAGTCAAATCAATGATAAAATCTGAATTCATGTATGCAAGATTTTTTCATTTAATACAGGCATTTATTCTTTTTAGAGTTTGGACAAGAAGAGGTATTGATGGTGTTTAGAAACTTTAATGCCAGTATTTGTAGAGAAACTGCAGACATAACTGAAGATAATCTGGTTAACCAATGGAGTCTTCCGAAGAAAATTGTCATAAAAAAGTAATTTGGAATTCATTCAAGTTTTTAAAACAACACTAAATGTCTGATTGTCTCTGATTGTTTATTTTATCCAAGATCAAATTTGAAATGTTGTTCAATATAATTATCAAATATACAGCATGATGATATTGTAAAGTTAAAATGTAAATAATTCTAAAAACTTTTAAATCTTAATAGGGGTGAATTTGATTTCATCTTCATCACAATTTCAGTTTTTATAATCTTTTGCTCAATTTCAGGTATGGAGGGAAGATGTCTTCTCTCTCTTGGAAGACTGTACTACAGGAAAACAGCGACTTTCAACAGATAGCGCTTGTCATAGATGTAATGTTAACCATTCCCTCCACAAGTGTGAAGTGTGAAACAATCTTCTCCAAACTGAAACTTTTAAAAACCTGTAGACGGTCAAAGCTTGGGACTTCTGTTCTAAATGACTTGACGATTGTCAAGTTACAATCTCCATCAATAACAAACTTCGACCCAGAAGATGCTATTGAAAAATGGCTGGTAAGATGCATGTAAATTATCTAAAATGTTATTAAACATTATATCACTCATTAATAAACTAAAATATCATTTCTATGTGTAATATCTTACATGTTTCCTTTCTCACTAAAACAATACTTCAGAAAACCTCTTCACTAAAGATCTTGTTTTCATCACACCTTACACACTTTTCTCACAGGCCTACAAACATAGTTAGATTCTAATAATCTTGTTCTTGTTCCTCCAGGCTGCATCAGTAATGGGACGGCGTACAACTTATATCAGAAGGCCCAAATCTACACCCGTCGCAACCACAGTGTTCACTGACAGTGAGGCCCTCAGTGAGAATTGTCTACAGGTTGGGGTCATGATGGTGAACAAGTGTGCAAAGTTTCAAAGCCATATGTCAATAGACTTTGAAAATATTTAAACTATTACAAAAACTTTAACATAAGTGGTTACGCCGACGTAAAGATTACAAGAAGCATCATTGTAAAGTATTTCAACTTGATTTTAAAGGTTAATACCATATCTATATATGTGTTCCCTGTTAGTGTTAAGTTTGGATAAGATGTTATAATTGTAGGACGTATCCAAATAATATTCCTCTGAATAAAACAAAATTAATTTTCCTCCCGTGTAATACACAACTTTTAAAAATGGCCGCCACTTACATTTCACAAAGCCAGGTCCTACATGAATTTGCCTGACTAACAGAAATAAGGTGGGATGGTGTGACTTTTTCTTCTAGAATTGGTTGTTTTTATTATTAAAACAAGCGATCGTTCATTTTTTTTTTAATAAAATAAATAAAATCATTGCAACGTTGATTGTCAAACTTTTTTTTCAGCCCAAGACTTCCTGTATTTAAGAGAAATTGGACTTAAATTCATCTAAAATTGATGTTAACAGTGGGGAAAACAGATTTTTATATTAAAGTTAAAATTGAGGAAATTTCATTAGCATTAAATAAAGACACTTTATTGTTTGTTGTGTAAGATGTAATTTTATATCATAGAGGGACTTTTAAAAAACAGTATTCTCACAAGTGGCATAGACTACAAGTGGCATAGCCACTCTATGCCACTTGTGAGAATACAGTTTTTAAAGCTCACTTGATGATATAAAATTTCATCTTACACACAAATATCCTCTATAGATTTGCATTTTTTTAAATAAAAACATGTTTAGTCACTTCCTTCATCAGGTAAGGTCAGGTACACTTTGTTTCTTGCTTTCCTTCCCCCATCGCGGTCCCGCGCCCCAGCCAGCCACTTTGAAACCTCTATTTCTACATCCTTCCTCGTTGCAGTTTTTGTCGGCAAGTTCCTTTGAACACATTCTACAAAACAAGCATCCTTATCCTTAAAGAATGAAATGAAATGCAGTGAAATGTAGGTATTGAAACCATTCAAAGGTCATAAGTCACCTTGTAGCATTTTGAGCAGTATAAATTGGAATATAAACTAATTCTGGTATGTTTTAACAAATATAGATGTTTGTGTCCCGGTTTTACATAGCTTTTCAAAATATTTCTGTGATATCTCTGCAGTCAGTTGTAAGCTGAGATCATCTTATTGGTGTGTATCAGTAAAGAATGTTAAGGTAAGCAAATAACTTTCTTTACAGGAAGGTGATTTCTGCTTATATTATGCATCACAACACAATGCATGGGATCAAAACCACACAGCATGTAAAATATTCTCTCTTATTAATTTCCATAAAAGCTAGTCAAGCTTTTTCCTTCATTAAAGCGATACCCGAAGACACAATAACAAGATCTTGGATAACATATCTATTTTGAAGACACCACTTTGCAAATTTGTAAAATATCACTTACTATACAATACATTCAGTATCTAGAGGCCCACAAACTTTTTCTTCCAGTTCATTTGACATGGTTTCTTTCATCAAGCGGTCAACAGTTTCCCGTACATCTGCAATACCAAAACATTGAGAGGAACCGCACTTTAAATAAAGCAGAACATAAACTTTTTTTAATGTTAATTTTAACACTACTAAGTGATGGGCTGCAAGTCACCAAATGACAAATAATTGTCAACTGGACCTCAAAAACATAATCTGCCAAGAAAACTGTTTGGATTGACAAATTAAAAGATCTTCCCTCATATATTTACAGCCTAGGACAACACCTTGACTTGACTTGTGCCTTTATGTTTGTCCCCTCCACCGAGTGTTATGGGGCACATTATCATTGTTCTTTTTAACAAAAGAGTTTATACAATATCAACAGAATAATTTTTGATAATATAATAACAGCTCAATTCCTGGATTTTGTGGGTACTAGTCATTTTCCTGGTATTTTGAAAGCTGCCAGCATTTTGATTAATGAATTGACTGTCTTGTCCTAATTAATAATCAATGTTGAAAACGAGGCCAACTGCCCATGTCTTGTGCTCATGGCTATTATAGCATATCTAAATAATAACATAACTGTGTCAATATGAATCAAAAAATTAAAACATGCCAGTTTTTAATTCTGAAATTAATGCAGCAAAGTGTTTGTCCACTGTGCAATATTTTCCAACATAAATATAGCAGAATGATAATACATTATCATCAAGTGCTCACCACAGACCATTATGTTATTTCGCTTTTAGGCCAGTGGATATGGGGTATACTTTTTTCAGGTACTAATGGAGCAACATACATGACTAACACTATGCTTACCACAGATGAGAGCATTGTCTGATCTCCCAGAAGCTCATCGAATGCTTCCATCTGCTCAGGAGAACGAATAGGGAATGAGATATCTTTCGGAAGTTGCAGCGGTTGGTCATCTGCTGCTGACCTTAACAGCATTCGCTGCACCATCCTCTTAATTTCACGATTCTTCTCTCGCATTGTCTCCAAGACTCGGAGAATCTGTGTAACAGCAGCTGAAAAAAAAGGATTCATAATTCTAGGCCATATACTTTTAGAGCTATGTGAATTACAAATGAAAAAATCCAGTATTTTAAATTTTTCCTTGGCTTTAACAGTAATTAATGCTAAAATCTCAAAAGGATTGTTGAGTGTGCAAGGTCACAAAATGTGAAAATGATAAGAAATCATGAATTAAACTTAACATATTTTTGAGCCTAGGCATGTCATTTGGTGAAAATAAACATTCTTGACTCTTCCAGGGACCGTAACTTTGGATAACAGTAGTGGGGTCAGGCAAGAATATGCACACAAATTCACATCATGATAAAGACTAACACAAGTAATCATCAATTTCTTTTGAATATTTTTTGAACTAGGGGCGTCGCAAGGTGAAACTTTCCATTTTTGGCTTTGTCACTCAATCCAGCTTGTTATAACATTTATTGACTTGTTTTGAGGATAGAACATTTAATAAGTATGTACTGTAATAATAAATATATTTACAGCTCCGAAGTTTATACTTACTGGGCCCAATAATCTGCCCACGGAAGGGCGTATCAGAAGCACCTTGTATTGGAGAAGCACTTTGCACATCACTGCTGGCCTCTCGCAATGCCTGTGCAGATAAGCGAGGCGGAGATGAAAGTAGGCTTTGTGCCTGTTTGGGCGTTGTTGCTTGGTCAATAACTTGTGGTGGCCTACTCTCTGTGTCTGTCTCATTATCATCAGTGCCACTATCCGATTTATACAGCCTTTTTGATGGCCTATTTACAATAAAATGAAAATACATTAATAAGTAATTATAAAGTACATATACATTAAGTGAGTTATTGCGCCAAGTGACAATATGATTATGACCGGTAATCGGCTGACAAACATGTATTAGTCTATGTTTACGTACCGAATTGTTGTGCCGCAATTTTGTCTACCAAGGATTTTTAGCACGAATGCGCTTGTTTCCCCGATAGATATTTCATGAACGGGAAGCGCTAAAGACTTAGGGTCAGTCCCATTTGTCTGGACAATTGTTTTCACAACAGCCCGGGAAGTGAATCCCTTGCTTGCAGGCTCGAATCTGGAGTTTCTGGCCTTCTCTTAACTTATAGTATGTTTTTAAAGGGGGGGGTGGTATAATTTACAATTTTTTCGGTTTTTGACTTTTTAAAGACGAACAGAGGTTTAATTATCTATCGGGTCATATTTTTTTCTTCCCAGGTCCGATACTCGTGCCTGTGCAACTGAGGGCTTTGTTGATACTTGGAAAAAATACTTGAATTTGTAATAATAAGTAGATCTATTTGCATTTAATATTTTAAAATGCTTATGAATGAAATATTGGTACAAAATGGAAGGGACTTCTAAGGCTAGGAGGGGTCACTGGATTTCAAATGATGGTGTCCCTTTAATTAAAAAAGGATTTCTTAAAATTTAGTCTAGATAGAAACAATATTATTAAAATGTTAGTGTCGACTCCGTCACAGTTAAGTAATTCAACAATAACAACTATACACATCCATAGGTCAGCTAAAGTGCCTAATAGTGGGCGTAAATTCTAGAAAATGTCGCAAATTAAACTGACAAACGACTATCGCGAAATTACATGGCAAAAGCAAAAAAACAACAAATAAATGACGTTTACACTTACCTACACACACAATAAATGTGTAAGGATATAATATGAAAGGTCGTTATACGAAATCGTCGTTAAATGATCCGAATTGAAATGAAATATTGTTTTCGTGTACAATTTAACGTTTCAATACACAATTTGATTTTAAGCGGCAGCGGAAATCACGTCTGCGCATGCTCGAAATAAATTTTTAATCAAATGTTGATTTTTATAAATTATTTCTGAATTAATAGTCTAAAACACATTTTTATATTTAGATTATAAAAATTAAAACCAATATAAAAACTAAACAAATTAATTTCTCGCACCTGCTCAGGCATGCTAATATTTATCGGGTTGCCCGAATGGGACCCATATGGGTCCCTCATGGCTTGTATATATGTTAATGCTACGATTTTTATATAAGATAATAGCAATTTATGCCAAGGTGGTCACATTAAAAATCAAAGTAAACGAGTTCTAAATAAATAAATAGACGAAAAATCGTTTTTCCTTATAGGGCTGTAATATGGGACCCATATGGGTCCAATATGGGCGTACCCAAATGGACTTGCCCATATTGGTCCCATATAGGTCCAATATGGACATACCCATATGGGCTTGCCTAGATATAGCCCATATGGGTCCCATATGTGCATGTTTGCTGGGGCCCTCTGTTGGTGATATGGCCAAGAAAACCTCGCAGGTATCAACTGAGGCTAACTCGGGGATTTCAACCACCATATGCTTCAGTAAAGGTACTGGTATTTTATAACATCAATAAACTGAATTTATGGTGTCCAGCATAAAAATTTAGGTAAAAAGTTCTGAAAGTCTTGTCTGTCTGCTTGCAAAATAATACCAAACAAATTATTTTCTGCACTTGTTATACCAATAACACATAGTCATTATACTAAATGTAAGCTTATATGCTATAGTATTAAAAATCTTTAAATACTGCAGACAGTTTGATGAAATATGACAAACTGAACAAATACAAAATTCAACAAAAAGTTCATTGTTTCAAAATATATTTTAGATTCCACTCAAGATGTTCCGCCTAGCAACCAGCTGCATTCCCAGTCAGCAAAAGTTACAGTTAATATAGTCAAGAAGTCTTCGCAGGTATCAAGTGTCCAAACTGAAGCTATTGCAGGGACTTCAACCACCATGTGTTTCAGTAAAGGTACTGGTATTTTATAGGGATGCGGTAATAGAAACATCATAAAACTGAATTGTGTCCAACATTAAAATTTGGTTTATACAGCAATGAATGTAATGTTTCTTGCTCAAGGAAACAACGACTTGCCCCTGACAGGGTTAAAACCCATGCGGCTAGCGATCATTAGATTACCAGTCTGACGCGTTAACCACTCAGCCATGCCGCCACATTAAAAAATTTGCAACTCAATAGCCTGAATGTCTCTATCTTTGCATAGCTAGGTTGAAGGCCTGCCTCTTGACTCTGTAATATGAAACTGTAAAATGATCACCATTTAACTTTTAAAAAAATCTGAAAATTGAATTTTTAATAGAAATTAGAATTAAAGTCGTTAGATGAGAAAACACTTTAAAACAGGACTATTTTACTGGAAGTGAATAACTGTACGGGTTCGTATTTCTAGCTAAAAGTTTTATTTCCAGCTATCCTATATACATTATAGAGGCTAGTTGTGCGGCAAAATAAAAAAGCAAAACCTAAAACATGAAAAATGAAATCTTGTGCATCTAGAAGAGGACTTAAAAATATGAGAGTTTTAACTTTTTAGCATTTGATGAGATACAAATTTAAAGCCTTTGTATGGGTGGTTTTTCTTAATGAAAATACTAATGATTATTTAAATTTTAAATGACATTGAAAAATAATTTCTATGAACCATATATGTGTAAATACAAGAAAGGAAATTTCATCTCAAAGACTCAAACACTAACAAAAGCTTGTATCCAGCACTGAAAATATGAGCTTAAAACTTTTTGTGCTGTTAAAAAATTGCAAGGTTTGTGTTCACCATTAAAAATGTTTACATAAAATGGTATTCAAATAAATTTCATCAAATCACAAGTCAAATTCCTATGGTATATCCAGTTATAGTATGAAAAAAGTTATTTTAATGATTTCTATCACTTAACAACCAAATCATGATTAAATTATAATAATAATAATAATTAATAATGATAATAAAGATTTTTAAACCTCGAAGTTATAAATGGCTGAACATTATTGGTAAATAAAAAATATAAATATGTTTATATTTTGTGAATTTCAAAGTATAATTAAACTCGTAAGTTACTGACTTCGTCATTGCCTTTTACTTATCATTTAAAAATACCACACAACTAGCCTCTGCTGTGTGTATAGGCAAGCTGTATGTTACTTAAGTCTGGCTCGAAGCTAGAAGTATGGACCAGTATGGTTAGCCATTTCCTATTTTATCATGACATATGCATCTTTATCAAAATACTTTTTTTGGTTTTGTTTCAGGCTTAACTTCTGAGGATGAACATGCTGATACAGAGCCATGGACACATGAAGAGGTCTGCATATTACTAACTCAGCTTTTTGGGTCAAAGACTGTGCATTCAGTTTACTTGTGTTCCTCAAAGTGTTGTGCGAGTTTAAGCAAAAATGAAACAAGACGAATTGTCCCTAAAAGATTTAATCATCAAACTTTCATTACCAAGAAAAATTGGTGGTTAGTCTATGTTGAAGGTGAGGGTATGTACTGTACTGTTTGTAAGAAACATTGTATGAAGCACTCACAAAACAATGCCGAGGTCTTCTCTGCTGATCCAAGTGTTAGGTTTAAGCACTCCGCCATAATAACTCACAAAAACAGCAAAGTGCATAGAGCAGCCTTAGAAAACGAACTTGTACAAAAAGTGTCATGCTTTCACCATGAATTCACTAAAAAGTCTGAACATGATTATATGTATCTTCAGAGGGCATTTTCAGTGGCATATTTTTTGATGAAAAACTTTATAGCTAATGCAAAGTTTGAACCTCTGTTGAAGTTTATTGAAAACACTTGTGGTGACGACACTTTGAAGTATTTCCATCACAGCTCAGGAGGTTCAAGGCAAGAAATTTTTATGACAATTGGAGAGACTGTTATGTCAAATGTTGTAGATGATGTGAAAAACGCGGAGACTTTTGGAATTCTTACAGATAAAGTAGCAGACATTTCTGTCACGGAAAATCTAGTCACATTCATCCAGTATTACTCTAAATCTAGTAAACAAGTGGAAACAAAATTCTTGTCCTGTCAAAATATTTTAGAAAAATTTCAAAGTGCAAATGCCATGGCAATTAAATCACTGTTAGTCTCGGATATTTCAGAAAAGGGTCTAGATATCAAGAAACTCACTGGCTTTTCATCTGATGGAGCATCTGTGATGATGGGAAAGGACAGTGGAGTTGCTGCTTTGCTCAGGTCAGAGAACCCATCAATGATAAACATACACTGTGTTTGTCATAGACTGGCACTTGCATGCACTGATTCAAATGAATCTTTGACATATATTAAAACTGTTGAAATTTTGCTTAGGAAACTGTAGCAATTCTTTGAGAACTCTCCAAAGCAAATGGCTGCATACATTAAAATGCAAACGGTTCTGAAGTCAATTTATCTTGACAAACAAGGAACCAAAACAGTGACAAGGAGACTTAAGAAAGCTTGCCGCACAAGATGGTTGAGCCTTGATGCTTCAGTCACTGCTGTGAAAAAGGACTTTGAGCCAATCTTGCAAACATTGGCCATGATCCAGGAAACCCAGGCTACTGCCCATGGTCTCTTGAGGAAAATGAAAAAACCTCAAGTTTTACGGAACCATATACATTCTCAGTGATATTCTTCCCATCTTGTCTGAACTTTCACGACACTTTCAGAAGGGCTCTTTAAACTTTGCTGCAATATTGCCAGCACTGAGCTTATATAAAATGAAACTAAAAGAACTGAAAGAGACAAACAGCCCATTGCAGAACTTATCACAGGATATTGATTCGTTCACGGAAATGAGTTCTGAAATCAAGTTCAATCAAAAGGAGGCCAAGGAGCTTGAAAATCTTCTACACAGGTATATTGACACTTTAATAATCAATTTAGAAAAGAGATTCTTTGAAAACTCAGCAATTTTAGAAGCACTAAGCATTTTTGATCCTACTACTGTACCAAAATCAACAGAACCCGGTTTTCAAGAATTATGGTGTGAATCATGTAACAGTTCTTGCTGACCACTTCTTCACAGAAGCCAGAGATAAAGACAAACTTCAAACTCAGTGGGCAGGCTTCAAGTTCCACATTTGTGACATTCTACTCCCAGGCATGCCAGAGGATCTAGGTAAAATGACTCCAACTGAATGGTTATTGTTACAACTTCTTAGAAGCTCTGGGTTAAGACATTTCAATCCCCAACTTGTTTATTTGGCAGAAGTTGCAGCATCTTTACCAGTAACAAATGCTTGGCCTGAAAGGGGTGCAAGTGTCCTCAAAATCATAAAAACCAAACAACGAAACAGACTTGGTGTTTCCATGATGGACACTCTCATGCATGTTGGAATCAATGGACCCCCAGTTGAACAGAGCGAGGAAGTAATCAAGACATCTGTTTCTAACTGGCTGAAAACCAAGACTAGAAGAAAGGTTAAACCAATGAAGCAAACATTAATATCATCTGGATGACCTGCCAGCACTTCTGTCATGGTCGAGGATGCAGCAGTTCAGACAGATCAAGTAATGGTGTCCAGGGACGAGATTAAGACAGTAATAAAAGAAATGATGCTTGAAGATTTTGTCTCCAACTCTGAAAGTGAAAGTGATGATGTTTGTCTATGAGAAGGGATTATGAAAATGATGGTGTCTGACATTGAAAAATGATGATGCTTGAATATGAAAAATTATGATGTTTGACTATGATAAATTATGATGATTGACTATGATAATTTGAAGTGATGATGTTTGACTGTTTGAAGTGATGATGTTTGACTGTTTGAAGTGATGATGTTTGACTGTTTGAAGTGATGATGTTTGACTATTTGAAGTGATGATGTTTGACTATTTGAAGTGATGATGTTTGAAGTGATGTTTGATTATTTGAAGTGATGATGTTTGACTATTTGAAGTGATGTTTGACTATTTGAAGTGATGATGTTTGACTGTTTGAAGTGATAATGTTTGACTATTTGAAGTGATGATGTTTGACTATGTGAAGTGATGTTTGACTATTTGAAGTGATGATGTTTGACTATTTGAAGTGATGATGTTTGACTGTTTGAATTGATGATGTCGACTATTTGAATTGATGATGTTTGACTGTTTGAAGTGATGTTGTTTGACTATTTGAAGTGATGATGTTTGACTGTTTGAAGTGATAATGTTTGACTATTTGAATTGATGATGTTTGACTTTTTGAATTGATGATGTCGACTATTTGAATTGATGATGTTTGACTGTTTGAAGTGATGATGTTTGACTATTTGAAGTGATGATGTTTGACTGTTTGAAGAAATGATGTTTGACTATTTGAATTGATGATGTCGACTATTTGAATTGATGATGTTTGACTGTTTGAAGTGATGATGTTTGACTATTGGAAGTGATAATGTTTGACTATTTGAATTGATGATGTTTGACTATTTGAATTGATGATGTTTGACAATGAAATTTGATGATGTTTCACTATGAAATTTGATGATGTGTGACTATGAAAAATGATGATGTTTTGTTTATTTAAATTGATGATGTCTTGCTGTGAAATTTGATGATGTTTTACTATGAAATTTGATGATTTTTGACTATGAAATTCGATGATGTTTAACTATGAAATTTGATTAAGTTTGACTATGAAAATTGATGATGTTTTGTTAAATTGATAATGTTTTCCTATGAAATTTGATGAAGTTTGGCTATGAAATTGGATATGTTTTACTATGAAAAATGATGATGTTTTACTATGAAAATTGATAATGTTTTGCTTTGAAAATTGATGATGTTTAACTATGTGAAAGTTGTAGTGATGAAGTTTTGCTATGAAAATTGATGATACTTTGCTTTAAAGATTTATGATGAAAAATTATGATGCTTAACTATTTGAAGTGATGATGCTTTACTTTTTAAAGTGATGATGCTTTACTATTTGAAGTGATGATGTTTGACTGTTTGAAGTGATGATGTTTGACTATTTGAAGTGATGATGTTTGACTGTTTGAAGTGATGATGTTTGACTATTTGAATTGATGATGTCGACTATTTGAATTGATGATGTTTGACTGTTTGAAGTGATGATGTTTGACTATTTGAAGTGATAATGTTTGACTATTTGAATTGATGATGTTTGACTATTTGAATTGATGATGTTTGACAATGAAATTTGATGATGTTTCACTATGAAATTTGATGATGTGTGACTATGAAAAATGATGATGTTTTGTTTATTTAAATTGATGATGTCTTGCTGTGAAATTTGATGATGTTTTACTATGAAATTTGATGATTTTTGACTATGAAATTCGATGATGTTTAACTATGAAATTTGATTAAGTTTGACTATGAAAATTGATGATGTTTTGTTAAATTGATAATGTTTTCCTATGAAATTTGATGAAGTTTGGCTATGAAATTGGATATGTTTTACTATGAAAAATGATGATGTTTTACTATGAAAATTGATAATGTTTTGCTTTGAAAATTGATGATGTTTAACTATGTGAAAGTTGTAGTGATGAAGTTTTGCTATGAAAATTGATGATACTTTGCTTTAAAGATTTATGATGAAAAATTATGATGCTTTACTATTTGAAGTGATGATGCTTTACTTTTTAAAGTGATGATGCTTTACTATTTGAAGTGATGATGTTTGACTATGAAATTTGATGATATTTAACAATATAAAGTTTGAAATGATGATGCTTGACTTTGAACAATGTTAAAATGTGATCATGTGAGAGTATGTAAAATGATGATTGTTGGCTATGAAAAGTGTTTATGTTTGGCTTTGAAAATTGATGATGTTGATTATAAATAATG
Organism: Ruditapes philippinarum; assembly: GCF_026571515.1. Classification (NCBI taxonomy): domain Eukaryota; kingdom Metazoa; phylum Mollusca; class Bivalvia; order Venerida; family Veneridae; genus Ruditapes; species Ruditapes philippinarum. The sequence goes on from NW_026864117.1 coordinate 21,065, forward strand.
ATGATCAAGTATATCTTGGCTTGTTGTTTATTAACTTTCTACAGTTAAAATTTGCAAATAGGTGTGAATGAAAAAAAAATATTGTTAAAAGCTGTGTATAGTGAGTGACACAACTAACAATTATGAAGTGCATATTTCAGTGCACCTGTTTCAAACTTTTCCAGTAGTTTCCATAGTAATTTTTCAAAAAATGATGCTAAACCAGAGTGGCTAAAGTAGCCCTGAAAGTGCTCAGAATGCAGGATTTTGCTTCCTGGATTTCAAAATTTCCGGGGGGGGGCATGCCCCCGGACCCCCCTATCAGCCCTCCTTCAATCACATTCTGGCCTCTTACACAAAATCTTAATGAAAACCCTGACACATACTAATTATCCTCATAGAGCTAGAGTGTATCCTTCTATTAATAAGTGTAATTCTAAGAGGTGCGGATGTTGTAACTTTTTATCGCACAGGTCTACAATAACCTCTAATGTAAATGGGAGAACTTTTAATATTATTTTAAATACAGATATTGACTGAAAGGCAACTCATTTTGTTTATGTTTTAACTTGAACATCCCTGGGTGTGGCATACAGTATGTTGGTCAGACAGGACGTTCTCTTAAAATTCGATTCCGTGAACATTTTTATAAAATGAGAAATCGCACAAAATTTACAACTTTTCTATATCAACATTTTCGTAAAGATGGTCATTCATTAAAAATGTTTCAATTCAACCAGTGGAACAAATAATTTATGATTCTGATGCTTCTGCTAGTTTTAAAGTTAAGGTTAGACACTTGGCAGAATTAAAATGGATCAAGAACTTACAAACGCCTTTCCCACTTGGCCTAAATGACAATATTTTTCAACAAGGTAACATCTCTAAAGATCCAAACATTGATATATTTTCTATTCTGAATATTTCGTAAACGTAAATCCCCGATCTCACGGAGTACGTAGAAAATGGCAACATCAAACGTAAATCTAAAATTACCCTGTCTGTCAACGACTTAAATATTATCTTAAAAACTCTGGTAAACATGCAATGTTATCACGTCTTACTTCCCTTTCATTATCATCTCTGAAAATCTTAGACGCGGGAGGCAGATAATATAGTTATTCAAACAGATCCTTTATATACAGCAGCTTATCTTATTCAAAGTTATACTCGGCACGTCTTAAGACCTCATATCGACAAACACTTCTGACCACGAAACAGGCATTTCCTAAAAGTAACCTTTCTTAATAAAGGTAATTGATTTCATCGATTTACCAAGTATTTTTCGTGATAAACGTGTCACTAATTCAGTTCCTTTATACTTCAAAAACTCCGAGCTATAAATATAAGAAACCTGTTAGAAATATCATATTTAATTACAACAAAGTGGTTTCTGACTTAGATATTCAGTCTAAAACTCCAACAACTTGAGACTGCAATACTTCTAAATTCTGTAATTCAGAATCACTGGTAATTTTGATATAATTGCAGACAAAAGAATTCGTAACTTATTCTTGAAAGGACCTAAATACAGAATTCCTTCTGAAATTGATTTTAATGCTTGTTATGGTCAGATTGCTGAATCTATAGAGGATTTTTCGGTCAAATGGTGTCGCCGTGAAAATGCGGATAGTAATGCTCTAGTTACATGGAAACGTAACATCTTTAAAATTATTGATTCACGTATTAATTTTTATCGTGGAAATGAACATCTTTTGCCACCTAAACCAAAATTCTGGAAACAAAGTGATCCCTCGGAAGCATTAATCACAACAAAATAACATAAGAATTGCAGACTCGGTTTGATTGAGTCTGTACATGAGTGATAATGAATAAGTGCAACATCACTCACGCCCCCTAGCACCGGCTTGAGCGGTACTCAATTCTCAACACTTTATAGTGTTGGCATCAATGATCCCGAAGGACCAGAAAATATAACAACACTGAAGTGAAGTACGGGGGCAACTTTTTACGGCTGCCACACGGCACTTGACACCTGCTGTTGTGAAGTACAAAATTCTGGAAACAAAGTGATCCCTCGGAAGCATTAATCACAACAAAATAACATAAGAATTGCAGACTCGGTTTGATTGAGTCTGTACATGAGTGATAATGAATAAGTGCAACATCACTCACGCCCCCTAGCACCGGCTTGAGCGGTACTCAATTCTCAACACTTTATAGTGTTGGCATCAATGATCCCGAAGGACCAAAATATAACAACACTGAAGTGAAGTACGGGGCAACTTTTTACGGCTGCCACACGGCACTTGACACCTGCTGTTGTGAAGTACAAAATTCTGGAAACAAAGTGATCCCTCGGAAGCATTAATCACAACAAAATAACATAAGAATTGCAGACTCGGTTTTTGATTGAGTCTGTACATGAGTGATAATGAATAAGTGCAACATCACTCACGCCCCCTAGCACCGGCTTGAGCGGTACTCAATTCTCAACACTTTATAGTGTTGGCATCAATGATCCCGAAGGACCAGAAAGACTTACTTTAAGACATCTGAAAAAAGATATTTTAGCTTTTCATTCAAAATTTGTTTTGGTGCCAGCGGACAAGGCGGCTAATAATATTATAATTGTATGACGAGTCCATTACATTAACGTTTTGCATAAGGAACTAAATAGTACTAATGCGTATTCTAAAACCTCTGCCTCCGAAAAAGACATTGTAAACAATCATATTACTAATATTTCCAATCTTAAGTACAAATTAATGAAAAAGAACTCAAACTTCCTTCTGACCACAACAACCACCGAGCCTGCAACATTTTCAATTTTGCCGTGTTGGGCTTTCTTTAGGGATTCTGTATTCATCTATTTTATGATCACATCCGTGTTATTTGTGCCGTGTGGCGGCTGTAAAAAGTCTCCCCGTACATTTAATCAATGTTGTTATATTTTCGATCCTTGAAGATCGTTCAGCACGACATTTTTGTTGTGCTTGTGGTATTTTTAGTTTCAACTTTTCGGCATTTTCTAATTGGGTGGTTCCAATATTCCTACTTGAATAATGTTGAATCACCCTTAGGATATGTTGCCTGCTTTTAAAAATTTGTCTTTTGACGTCTTATCTGTGATACGCAGGCTTCATAACCTCTGATCCCCTTTCAAAATTCCATTTTATTTAGTTCCGCCCATTGTTTTCTCGTTTAGGGCACACGCTTTTTATAACTTGGGGACCATACGCCGCTTTTTATGGAACGGCACGGAAGTGTCACATTGAAGGTTTCATGATAACCGCCGTATGAACACATCTGCGGATGTTTCTAATTTCAAAATTTTACTATTTCATGTTTAAATGTTGAATTCTACTTAAGCCGGTGCTAGGGGGCGTGGACGGTAACTTGCACTTTCCAGTACCGTCCATGAACAGGCTCAATCAAACCGAGCCTGCAACATTTTCAATTTTGCCGTGTTGGGCTTTCTTTAGGGATTCTGTATTCATCTATTTTCCTATTATGTATTGGATTCCTAAATTACATAAAAAACCTTAAAAAACATCTCTTTTGGTCAATTAAAAATTCTGGTGAAATCTTGGATAAATTCAAAATTAAGAACTTTCAAGCTTCAACTGTCAGTACATACGATTTTTCTACACTTTATACAACTTTGCCACATAAATTAATCAATGATAAACTAATTTCCCTAATTCAGAAAACTTTTGCACGGGAAAAGGTTACCTTTCTAGCATGTAATTCTAACAAAGCTTTTTTTACTAACGGTATTGTTAAACATTATACTATGTGGACCTGTGACGAAGTTTGTAGAGCTTTTAGACAACATTTATGTCAGGTTTGGTAATACCCTATTTAAACAGATCATAGGAATTCCTATGGGTACTAATTGTGCACCCCTGGTCGCCGATTTGTTTTTGTACTGCTATGAAAGAGACTTTATGTTGAGTCTTTCTGAAGATAAACAACAAAATGTTATAGTCGCATTTAATAATACTTCCAGATACCTTGATGATATTTTTAATTTAGATAATCCTTATTTTGATCAAATGGTGTCTGACATTTATCCGCATGAACTACAACTTAATAAAACGAACTCTTGAAATTTTAGTACATCATTTTTGGATCTTCACATTACTATCAACAACAATTCTATTCACACGAAAATCTATGATAAAAGAGATGACTTTGACTTCTGTATAGTTAATTATCCACATTTAGATGGAGACGTACCCCATGCAACATCTTACGGGGTTTATGTTGCACTTATTCATTATCCCTCATGTACAGACTCAATTAAACCGAGTCTGCAATTCTTATGTTATTTTGTTGTGATTAATGCTTCCGAGGGATCACTTTGTTTCCAGAATTATGTTTGTCAGTTAATTAGATTCGCTAGAGCTTGTAGCAACGTAAAGGATTTCAACGAGCGGAATATTTTTATTACCAGCAATAGATAAATACAGAATCCCTAAAGAAAGCCCAACACGGCAAAACTTAAAATGTTGCAGGCTCGGTTTGATTGAGCCTGTTCATGGACGGTACTGGAAAGTGCAAGTTACCGTCCACGCCCCCTAGCACCGGCTTCAGCAGAATTCAACATTTAAATGTGAAATAGTAAAATTTTGAATTTAGAAACATCCGCAGATGTGTTCATACGGCGGTTATCATGGAACCTTCAATGTGACACTTCCGTGCCATTCCATGAAAAGCGGCGTATGGTCCCCAAGTAATAAAAAGCGTGTGCCCTAAACGAGAAAACAATGGGCGGAACTAAATAAAATGGAATTTTGAAAGGGGATCAGAGGTTATGAAGCCTGCGTATCACAGATAAGACGTCAAAAGACAAATTTAAAAAGCAGGCAACATATCCTAAGGGTGATTCAACATTATTCAAGTAGGAATATTGGAACCACCCAACTAGAAAATGCCGAAAAGATGAAACTAAAAATACCACAAGCACAACAATAATGTCGTGCTGAACGATCTTCAAGGATCGAAAATATAACATCATTGATTAAATGTACGGGGAGACTTTTTACAGCCGCCACACGGCACAAACAACACGGATGTGATCATACAATAGATAAATACAGAATCCCTAAAGAAAGCCCAACACGGCAAAACTTAAAATGTTGCAGGCTCGGTTTGATTGAGCCTGTTCATGGACGGTACTGGAAAGTGCAAGTTACCGTCCACGCCCCCTAAGCTTCTAAAACAGGGCTACCGCTATCATAAATTACGGAAATATTTTACTAAATTTTACAATTGTAACTTTGATTTAATTTCTAAATTCAATAGTGATTTAAAAACTCTTCTGCGACAACGGATTAGACAGCCTGGTTTTTATGGCGATGTAATTTACAAACTTCGTAAGATTTTGGGTCATGGTAATTTTTCTGCTGTTTTTACTAAAATCTTTAAACGTTTTATTAAAAGAGGTTATGACCCTACTATTTTAAGACATACTGCATGTTTAGTGTTCAACCCTTTTACAGTTGGACACTACGCTTTCCTCTTTTGATTGCATCTGACGGACCAAGTGGGAGACTCTATGATGGATAGTTCGTAAAGCCCTTTGGGACTGAATTGTCTTAATGTTCGTCTTCTGCCTTGCTTCGTCGGGCCCTTGTAGGTGATTTTCTTGTTGCTCTGTCTTCCTTTAGGACATTGAGTACTTTTGTTATGGTCATTGGGTTTACTTTAATATGTTTCTACATGATCATTTTTAGTGTTTTACTTATTTAACCTTTAGTAACCATGACAACTGTTAGAATTTCACTTGGCGGGGATTCATTTTATTTACACTGTCTCGTTTATAGGAACATGGTGGGGCTAAGAGCGAGGTTTGGTGCAACATTAACCGGTTTAAACTCCCTAGTCCAACTAATTAGACTTGTCAAAGAGACACCGAGACAATTTTGGACGGGCGCTGTCTTTTTCCAAGTCCAACCACGAACTGCATTTTTATGCACGGACGCTTCCCAATTAGAAGTTGTTGGGAGCGAAAACTAGAAAAGTTTCAAAGAAACGGTCTACATTACCTGAAAGAGAATCGCTTTTTATGCAAGGTTCCAAATTATCATACTTCAAAGTCGAACAGAAGTCTAAATATTCCACTCTAATTTTTTTAATCGTTGAAAATTATTGAAAGCGGCCATATTGGAAAGCGGTGTCATGGTAAAATTGTAAACACTGGTAAAATCCATGGTGTAACACAGGTATCGGCGGCAATCGATTGTATTTGCCAAGCTTTATTATACAATTTGTTTATGTTATTTATATGAATTATTGCAGGAATAACTCTTTTATTCACACACAAATATTTCAGCATTAAAAAGAGAATGTGTAAAGGAAATTATGATAACCTTACTTAGAAATTAAATAGTTTATGATGTCCGATGTCAGATCATACTGCATTTAAGTCCGTTTAAATTGTCAAATTAGATATTATTAAGTTGGATTTTTTTAACATCTGTGATCATTAGGTGAAATTTCTGAACTACCTTTTTATTTTATAACCCTGCCATGATTTCCCACATACGAAAATACAATGTAATTGTAGGTACAGCTTAATGAATTATAATTATACTATACATGATGAAGCAAAGAAGAATTTCAATTTATATTACACTCCATATCAATTTCTAGTTTATTATCTTTAAAAGAAATTGAGGACGGTTGTGTATGGGAAGAAGTTCAAAACAACCAAAAATAACTTTAAAACTCTGAAAACAAAATCTTAAAATTTCAAACTATAAAATGGAATTTCAGACAGTCCTCAGTAAAATACAATTGTCGCACAGATTTGACGGGGTTTATGATAAAAACGCAGCAAGCGGAAATTTAGTGACCGTTATTTAGATGTTGAATAGCATAACAATGTAAGACAGATGGGAGAAATGTTGGAACGACTGTCGCAAAAGGCACCAAAACCTCTGATACCCATTAAAAATTCCATGTTATCTAGTTCCCGTTGAACGGCACCTCGAATGTGTCACATTGAAAGTTCCATGATTACCGCTGTATTATGTACACATCTGTGGATGTTGATTAAAAATTTCAACATTATTATGTTTAAATGATCAATTCTGTTTAAACCGGCGAAAGGGAGCACTTGCACCTACCAGAGCCGTCTTTGGCACTCCTGTGTATTTATGTTTCGATTTTGCAGTTTCAGGCGTTTTTGGTGGGTTTTTTTGGAGGGTGGATACATGAATGTGGATAAGTTTTTTCTGTTTCTTTACATTTCTTTGCTTGCTTGCCGAACCTTGTATTGATAATCATTATCTGTTTGTTACGGTTCGGTATACATGTATACAATATGATAAACAAGATGAACAAGGAAAGGCGGCGTTCAATGAACGCAACCCCCACACGACCCAGGAACATGAACCATTGGCAAGGAGCCCAGGAGGATCCTAAATTAAAACGGGACAGGGCGCAAGGGAGAGCACGGTCAGGCTTATCACTAAAATGTAACTGAGAAGGAAATCAAAGAAAATAAATAAATGAATGATTAATAGGACCACTAAGTTAACGAGCACAGAGGAAGGGGATAGGAAATTCGGGGAGGGGGCGAAATAAAGAAATAAAACTAGGGGCAAAGGGAAGATACTTACCAAAGACGAAAAAACAACAAGGGACACAAACAAAAGTGTCACCAAAACAGTATGAAACAGGACCACTAAGGCAAAGGGAAGATACTTACGGTAAGTTACTTACCATAGACAAGAAAACAACAAGGGACACAAACAAAAGTGTCACCAAAACAGTATGAAACAACAAGACATACACCTTATACATAATACATATACTTATACATAAGTCTCTTAATCTGTTCATTTGAAAATTCTGATCTTCTCAATGACTTTTTTTTAATATCCTCTACTTAAAATTTATTTCAATTAAAATATGTGACCCTTCCTTTATAGTTACACAGCATATGGCTGGATCACAATAAAGTTCCTTTTTAGTAAATTACTAAAGTATGTCAAGAAGACATTTAACTTTATCAATAGGTTTAATATGGTATTATATATCGGCAATCGGTGAAAAAGAGCTCTTGAAATATTATTTGTACAAATACTGAATAATTTGAAGTGTATTTCAAATAGTTTCCTTCAATATTTCTTTTACGTTCTTAATTGTCATATAAATATGCATGTATAAAATGAAGTCAGTATTTTATCCGAGAGTGTCATTTGGCAGTCATTAGCAGTAAACAAGAAGGCAAACCACCAATTGATAAATGTTGAGTACATGTATTAAAATATTTAAAAAATATTAAACAACAGTACTTGTACGGAGCCTATTTGCAACCATTGCATTTTAGGTTAAATACAATGATACTTTTCAATAGTATTTAATAATGCACATATTTATTAAAAAATAATGAATAGATTTATTTCCCCCGATATTTTGTTTAATTTAATCTTCATGCGTAACCCACACTTACCTGCTAGACACACTGGTAGCTACTACCAGCTTTCACGGAATCGATTTTTTACGATGACGTCATAACATGTCCGCCGAAGATAGAGTAGACAGTACAAATTTGAAATGAATCGCATGTATGCGTTAAGACAGGTACAATCTAATATTTTTTTCTAGGAGAAGTTAGTACTAAAATTTATATTCTATTGATCTTTAGAGGTAATTGAAGTTACTTTCAGGTTTAAGCAGTAAAAATCAGTCCAAACTATCGATAGTGTTACCGGTAGATTTTCCGTGCGTAAAAATGACAGTTAAAATTAGGCGTAACGGTTTGACAGTAAGAAAAAAAAAGTCTGTAAAATGGGTCAAACCGTTCACGCCAAATTAATTAGGCTATAAACTCCCCAGCAGTCATTATTATGCTGCTGACCGTTCCAAGGCGGCGCCCTACTGTGTTCCTCAGATGTATGTCTATGTTGTTTCATACTGTTTTGGTGTCACTTTTGCTTGTGTCCCTTGTTGTTTTCTCGTCTACGGTAAGTATCTTCCCCATTGCCTCTAGTTTTTATTTCTTTGATTACCCCCCTTCCCCCGGTCTCCTGTCCCCTTCCCCTTTGTGGGCCTATTATTATTTTCTTTGAATTCCTAATCAGTTACAAATTATTTATCATTTAAGGATTAACCTGTCCGTGCTCTGTCTTTTGCCCTGTCCTGTTTTTGTTTGGGGTCCGCAAGGGCTCCTTGCCATTGGTTCTTGTTGCTGGGTCATATGGGGGTTGCGTTCATTGAACGCCGCCTTTCCTTGTTGATCTTGTTTATCATATTTAACGCAAAAAGTAATAGAAGTATTTTTATGAAACTTGTAATATGTGTAGATGGCAGTCTGGAAATTATGCACATCTTTTTCTTTTCTTCCTATGTTGAAAATTCTGGTTGCTATGGCAACACATAGACTGAAAATATGGCAAATTTTACACATAAACTGAATCCAGTGATAACTCAAAAAGTACTGGAAATATTTTTATGAAACTTGACATATGGGTAGATGGCAGTCTTGAGATTATGCATGTTTTATCTGTTCTTATTTTAAAAAAATATTGGTTGCCTTGGCAACAAATAGGATTAAAACATGGCAAATATAACAATATTTGTGATTAGTCAAAAAGAGCTGAAAATTTTTATGAAATTGCATCTTTAATTCCATAGTTATCTACTCTTTAAGAATTTTGCTTTTTAAAATGTTATATTTTGGTAACAGGGATGTTTCAAATATTAAATTTAGAGTGTCCTTCAGTCCGTCTGTCGGTCTTTTCAACAAAACTGTTTCCTGTGATCACTTTTAAAGAACTTTTCCAACAAATTTAATGACCAATGGCCCTTCAGAATGTTGATGGGGTTCCATCCGGTAGGGGACTTATGGATTGCTTGCAATACTATGATAATTGCTTGTTGATCTTGTTTATCATATTTCCTTCTTCATGCCTCATGTTAAAATGCTTGTAGCCTATATTCTGTATTTCATTACTGTTTCGAATAAGATTGCTCACCTCCCCATCTACAAATCTATTGAGGATATCTTGAAATTCACTGTCATTGTCCATTTTGCTTTTTTTGACTTTCTGAAGTAAGGCTGGTTTGATTGCATAAGGTTTATTACTTTTGTGTTTGTAAAAGTACTTGTTTGAATAATATCCTTTACACCCAGCACATGTTCTGAGTTTATCTTCAGAGACTGGCTTTCTTTCTCGCATTGCTGGGTCCTTGTTGTCCATTGAAGGTTCCATGATAATCATACGCCGCTTTTCATGGAATGGCACGAAAGTGTCACGTTGAAGGTTCCATGATAACCGCCGTATGAACTAATCTGCGGATGTTTCAAAATTCCAAATTTTACCAGTTCGTGTTAAATGTTGAATTCTGCTTCAGCCGGTGCTAGGGGGCGTGGACGGTAACTTGCACTTTCCAGTACCGTCCATGAACAGGCTCAATCGAACCGAACATGCAACATTTTCAATTTTGCCGTTTTGGGCTTTCTTTAGGGATTCTGTTTTTCTCTATTGTCTGACATTAACTTGAGGTTATACTCAGATATTCCTTCCTTTTTCTTTTCATCAAAAAACTGATTCTAAATTCTATTTTCCTTCTGTAATATGTTCATAACTTCTGGGACTTTCGCATGTTTTCTTGTGATATGTCTTTTTAGCTTGCCATTTTTTACTATTTCCTTACAATAAATACAGAAGCGGTCAGGTTTCTGAAATAAATAACATACAGTTTTGATAAAAGCTTATCCAATTATACACATTTAAATCAGTTGCAGTAGCAAGTGAATATTTGAGCATTATTCATGAAGTAAAGAGGTACATTATATTAAACAAGCAAATTCGTTGAATTTATATCCCCCGCCGAGTACTGGTTATTATTAACACAACAACTGAAGACATAAGGCTTTATTTATATATTAATCGTGGCATAAACAGTAATATTCTTTGAACTTGATAAATATTCAGGGCAATAACAGAGCCATAACTTTGTGTTAAATAGTAAAATCTGGAAATGCCAATGAGATGTATGCATACTACATAACTAATCAAGGGCCATAAATCTGAGTTATTAGTATCTGACCGGAACAAGGCGACTATATGCACACCTCCTCTTAGTATCCCATAAAGTTTCATTGAATTCCAGACAGTAGTAGCAGAGAGGTAGCGAGGAAACATATTTTTCTATATGGATACTGCATAACTAATCAAGGGCCATAACTATGAGTTAAAGTGTCTGACCGGAACAAGCTGACGATATGCGCATCTCCTCTTGGTATTGAAGGTTCCCATAAAGTTTCGTTGAATTCCAGCCAGTAGTTGCAGAGATGTAGCGCGGAACGATTTTTACTCCATATGCATACTGCATAACTAATCGAGGGCCATAACTCTTGAGTTAAAGTGTCTGACCGGAACAAGCCGACGATATGCGCATCTCCTCTTGATATTGAAGGTTCCCATAAAGTTTCGTTGAATTCCAGCCAGTAGTTGCAGAGAAGTAGCGCGGAAACGATTTTTACTCCATATGCATACTGCATAACTAATCAAGGGCCATAACTCTGAGTTAAAGTGTATGACCGAAACAAGCCGATGATATGCGCATCTCCTCTTGGTATTGATGATTCCCATAAAGTTTCGTTGAATTCCAGCCAGTAGTTGCAAAAAACTACTCCGGAAACAATTTTTACTCTATATGCATACTACATAACTAATCAAGGGCCATAACTCTGAGTTAAAGGGTCTGACCGGAACAAGCCGACGATATGCGCATCTCCTTTTGATATTGATGATTCCCATAAAGTTTCGTTGAATTCCAGCCATTATCTCTCATGTACAGAATAAATAATTTCGTTCATTAAGAGCACAGAAGAAATTGCACATAACTGATTTGCGGCCCAATGCGGTGGTATTTGTGACAGCTGACGTCATAGACATCTTTTCTGTACCACAGTGTAGACGACTGGCAATCAAAGTGCTTACAGATCCTCAAGCAAATATTTTAAAGATAAATTATGCTCAAATTTGATTTTTAAAAATATAAATCATTTCCACACAGTCGCTTTTTATGTATAGAATAATTCGACTTCCTAAATTACATAAAAAACCTTACAAAGCCAGATTTATTGCTAATTCTACATCTTGCACTACAAGTAAACTTTCTATTTTATTGACGTCTTGTTTGACTGCCATTAAAACACATGTAATTAGATATTGTGATAAAGTCTATGAAAACACAGGCAAACATCTCTTTTGGTCAATTAAAAATTCTGGTAAAATCTTGGATAAATTCAAAATTAATAACTTTCAAGCTTCAACTGTCAGTACATACGATTTTTCTACACTTTATACAACTTTGCCACATAAATTAATCAATGATAAACTAATTTCCCTAATTCAGAAAACTTTTGCACGGGAAAAAGTTACCTTTCTAGCATGTAATTCTAACAAAGCTTTTTTTACTAACGGTATTGTTAAACATTAATACCGTTAGTAAAAAAAGCTATGTTGACCTTTGACGAAGTTTGTAGAGCACTCTCTTTTCTTTTAGACAACATTTATGTCAGGTTTGGTAATACCCTATTTAAACAGATCATAGGAATTCCTATGGGTACTAATTGTGCACCCCTGGTCGTCGATTTGTTTTTGTACTGCTATGAAAGAGACTTTATGTTGAGTCTCTCTGAAGAGAAACAACAAGATGTTATAGTCGCATTTAATAATACTTCCAGATACTTTGATGATATTTTTAATTTAGATAATCCTTATTTTGATCAAATGGTGTCTGACATTTATCCGCATGAACTACAACTTAATAAAACGAACTCTTGAAATTTTAGTACATCATTTTTGGGTCTTCATATTACTATCAACAACAATTCTATTCACACGAAAATCTATGATAAAAGAGATGACTTTGACTTTTGTATAGTTAATTATCCACATTTAGATGGAGACGTACCCCATGCAACATCTTACGGGGTTTATGTTTCTCAGTTAATTAGATTCGCTAGAGCTTGTAGCAACGTAAAGGATTTCAACGAGCGGAATATTTTTATTACCAGCAAGCTTCTAAAACAGGGCTACCGCTATCATAAATTACGGAAATATTTTACTAAATTTTACAATCGTAACTTTGATTTAATTTCTAAATTCAATAGTGATTTAAAAACTCTTCTGCGACAAGGGATTAGCCAGCCTGGTTTTTATGCGGTGTGATTTACAAACTTCGTAAGATTTTGGGTCATGGTAATTTTTCTGCTGTTTTTACTAAAATCATTAAACGTTTTATTAAAAGAGGTTATGACCCTACTATTTTAAGACATACTGCATGTTTAGTGTTCAACCCGTTTACAGTTGGACACTACGCTTTCCTCTTTTGATTGCATCTGACGGACCAAGTGGGAGACTCTATGATGGATAGTTCGTAGAGCCCTTTGGGACTTAATTGTCTTAATGTTCGTCTTCTGCCTTGCTTCGTCGGGCCCTTGTAGGTGATTTTCTTGTTGCTCTGTCTTCCTTTAGGACATTGAGTACTTTTGTTATGGTCATTGGGTTTACTTTAATATGTTTCTACATGATCATTTTAGTGTTTTACTTATTTAACCTTTTGTAACCATGACAACTGTTAGAATTTCACTTGGCGGGGATTCACTTTATTTACACTGTCTCGTTTATAGGAACATGGTGGGGCTAAGAGTGAGGTTTGGTGCACCATTAACCGGTTTAAACTCCCCAGCAGTCATTAATATGCTGCTGACCGTTCCAAGGCGGCGCCCCACTGTGTTCCTCAGATGTATGTCTCTGTTGTTTCATACTGTTTTGGCGACACTTTTGCTTGTGTCCCTTGTTGTTTTCTCGTCTACGGTAAGTATCTTCCCCATTGCCTCTAGTTTTTATTTCTTTGATTAACCCCCTTTCCCCCGGTCTCCTGTCCCCTTCCCCTTTGTGGGCTTATTATTATTTTCTTTGAATTCCTAATCAGTTACAAATTATTTATCATTTAATGATTAACCTGTATTTGCCCTGTCCTTTTTAGCTCACCTGTCACAAAGTGACAGGGTGAGCTTTTGTGATCGCTTTTCGTCCGGCGTCCGTCCGTCCGGCGTCCGTCCGTAAACTTTTACTTTAAATGACATCTCCTTATAAACCACTAAGCCAATTTTATCCAAATTTCACAGGAATGTTCCTTTGGTGGTCACCTTTAAAAATTGTTCAAAGAATTTAATTCCATGCAGAACTCTGGTTGCCATGGCAACTGAAAGAAAAAACTTTAAATATCTTTAAAAAAACCAAAGAGCTAGAGCTTAGATATTTGGCATGAAACATCTTCTAGTGAGTGTCTTCCAAGTTTGTTCAAAAAAAGGCCCTGGGGTCAAAATTGGCCCCGCCCCAGGGGGTCATTGATTTTCCCTATATGCATATAGTAAAAACTTAAAAAATCTTCTTTTAAAGAACCCATAGAGCTAGAGCTAAGATATTTAGCATGAAACATCTTCTAATAAGTGTCTACCAAGTTTGTTCAAATAAAAGCCCTGGGGTCAAAATTGGCCCCGCCCCAGGGGGTCATTGATTTTCCCTATATGCATATAGTAAAAACTTAAAAAATCTTCTTTTAAAGAACCCATAGAGCTAGAGCTAAGATATTTAGCATGAAACATCTTCTAATAAGTGTCTACCAAGTTTGTTCAAATAAAAGCCCTGGGATCAAAATTGGCCCCGCCCCAGGGGGTCATTGATTTTCCCTATATGCATATAGTAAAAACTTAAAAAATCATCTTTTAAAGAACCCAAAGAGCTAGAGCTAAGATATTTAGCATGAAACATGTTCTTATGGGTGTCTATCAAGTTTGTTCAAATAAGAGCCTTTGGGTCAAAATTGGCCCCGCCCCGGGGATCATTGATTTTCCTTATATGTGTATAGCAAAAATTTGAAAATCTTCTTTGAAAAAACCCAAATAGCTAGAGCTTAGATAGTAAGCATGAAACATCTTCTAGTGAGTGTCTACAAAGTTTGTTCAAATAATAGCCCTGGGGTCAAAATTGGCCCCGCCCCGGGGGTCATTGATTTTCCTTATATGTGTATGGCAAAAACTTAAAAAATCTTCTTTTAAAAAACCCAATGAGCTAGAGGTTAGGTTTTAAGCAGGAAACATCTTTTTGTTGGTGTTTACCAAGTTTGTTCAAATAAAAGCCCTTGGGTTAAAATTGGCCCTGCATTATTTTTCATTATATGTGTGTAGTAAAAACTTAACATCATGAAACATCTTCTAATGGGTGTCTTCCAAGTTTGTTCAAATAAAAACCCTGGGGTTTAAACTGGCCCTGCTCCGGGGGGCCTATATACAGGTGAGGGACCTCAGGGCCACCATGGCCCTCTTGTTTATATGCCCAAAAGAATTTCAGAGTATATTGCATCTGGTTGTCGGTCTGTCAGCAGGTTTTTGTGTCCGGTCTGTTTCTTTTGAACTGGTGGAAGGCAGTTGAAACTACTTGGCAGAAAATTAATGTTAACCATAATGAAATGATGTGCAGAGTGCAGATTTCAAAATTTTATGACGCTCTGTATCTTTTGAACTGGTAGAATGAAATTAAAATTTTGGCAGAAATATTACTTTAATGAATAGCACTCTGGTCAATTTTTAACTTACAATTATACAATGTATATGGTGTCACTTTTAGGTTACATCTAATACAAACACTAGATTATTTTTCAAGCTTGTTTGATATGAGAGGATTGAACTCACAACTTCTGATAGGTGTCATGAGTCATTGTATTAGAGGCAGTTTTAAATTTTTATAAGTGAATTTCCTAAATGTTAATGTATGTGATAGGTTCTTATTCTTTTACAAAATGTATATTTGAAATGTAAACTTTCCTGATTTCAATACTGGTTTATATTCAAAAATAAGTAAGAAGATATAGCTCAAAATATAAAATTTATAAATTATTTGACTATTTTATTTCATTCAGGTGTCTGGCAATCAACATGGCTGGAAACTATTACTTTGTGATGGTTGGTCATCATGACAATCCTATATTTGAGATGGAATTTTTCCCACCAAGCAGGACAAATGATCCAAAGGTATTTGTAAATTAATTAAATAGATCTGATCTAACTAAAAGTAAATTTAAGGAAAAGTACAGTGTAACTTCTGAAAACCAAAGACCTGTGGGACTAGCCAAAAAGTTCGGAATTTGGAAGTTTCCGGAATTCAGAAGTTCAGAATAACTTAAACAAGTAGAAACATTAAGTTAATATCGAACATCAAATATTTAAGAAATGATGAAAAATATAGGAATGTTTTTAAATTCATACAATGGAAAAAACAATAGAACTTTTAAAAAGTTATAACTACGTTGTATATCATGCACATATACTTATCACATATTACTGAATTTGTTGATACAAAAGCGTAATTTCATGTTGTACCAGCTATTAATAACCTGTATTTTTTAAAAAAAAATTCCATCACAATATACAAATGTACTTCTCATTTTTTATTTTTCACACTTTAATCAAGTGTTTGACATGACATGCTATCGTATCTACTTTATCCTTATTTGATTTAGGATACATGTTTGTTGTAGTTTAATTCTGATTTGTATGTCTAAGCAAATTTTCTCTCATTGTTAAATAAATTAAATTAATAAATTATCAATGTCAAAATGTAGTAGAAGTTTTTAAAGGATATTCAAGTTTTTTCTATAAATACAGATTTTTTTTTCATCGAGTGGTATGAAAATAAAATTTAATATTTCATGATTGGCGGTAGCCATGAGTGAAACATGATAATTTTCATACCAGAAGATGAGAATAAATCCTGTATTTATAGAAAAAACTTGAATTTTCTGTTTATTATATACATTTTTAGCTCACCTGTCACAAAGTGACAGGGTGAGCTTTTGTGATCGCTTTTCGTCCGGCGTCCGTCCGTCGTCCGTAAACTTTTACTTTAAATGACATCTCATAAACCACTAGGCCAATTTCATCCAAACTTCACAGGAATGTTCCTTTGGTGGTCACCTTTAAAAATTGTTCAAAGAATTTAATTCCATGCAGAACTCTGGTTGCCATGGCAACCGAAAGAAAAAAACTTTAAATATCTTCTTTTAAAAAACCCAAAGAGCTAGAGCTTAGATATTTGGCATGAAACATCTTCTAGTGAGTGTCTACCAAGTTTGTTCAAATAAAAGCCCTAGGGTCAAAATTGGCCCCGCCCCAGGGGGTCATTGATTTTCCCTATATGCATATAGTAAAAACTTAAAAAATCTTCTTTTAAAGAACCCAAAGAGCTAGAGCTAAGATATTTAGCATGAAACATGTTCTAATGAGTGTCTACCAAGTTTGTTCAAATAAAAGCCCTGGGGTCAAAATTGGCCCCGCCCCAGGGGGTCATTGATTTTCCCTATATGCATATAGTAAAAACTTAAAAATTCTTCTTTTAAAGAACTTAAAGAGCTAGAGCTAAGATATTTAGCATCAAACATGTTCTAATAGGTGTCTACCAAGTTTGTTCAAATAAAAGCCCTGGGGTCAAAATTGGCCCCGCCCCGGGGGTCATTGATTTTCCTTATATGTGTATAGCAAAAACTTAAAAGATCTTCTTTGAAAAAACCCAAATAGCTAGAGTTTAGATATTAAGCATGAAACATCTTCTAGTGAGTGTCTACAAAGTTTGTTCAAATAAAAGACCTGAGGTCAAAATTGGCCCCGCCCCGGGGGTCATTGATTTTCCTTATATGTGTATAGCAAAAACTTAAAATCTTCTTTGAAAAAGCCCAAATAGCTAGAGTTTAGATATTAAGCATGAAACATCTTCTAGTAAGTGTCTACAAAGTTTGTTCAAATAAAAGCCCTGGGGTCAAAACTGGCCCCGCCCCAGGGGTGTCATTGTTTTTAACTATATGTGTATAGTAAAAACTTAAAAAAATCTTCTTTTAAAAAGCCCAATGAGCTAGAGCTTAGATGTTTAGCATGAAACATCTTCTTATGGGTGTCTACCAAGTTTGTTCAAATAAAAGTCCTGGGGTCAAAATTGGCCCCGCCCCAGGGGGTCATTGATTTTCCCTATATGCATATAGTAAAAACTTAAAAATTCTTCTTTTAAATAACTCAAAGAGCTTGAGCTAAGATATTTAGCATCAAACATGTTCTAATAGGTGTCTACCAAGTTTGTTCAAATAAAAGCCCTGGGGTCAAAATTGGCCCCGCCCCGGGGTCATTGATTTTCCTTATATGTGTATAGCAAAAACTTTAAAAAAATCCTCTTTGAAAAAAACCCAAATAGCTAGAGTTTAGATATTAAGCATGAAACATCTTCTAGTGAGTTTCTACAAAGTTTGTTTAAATAAAAGCCCTGGGGTCAAAACTGGCCCCGCCCCGGAGGTCATTGATTTTCCTTATATGTGTATAGCAAAAACTTAAAATCTTCTTTGAAAAAACCCAATGAGCTAGAGCTTAGATGTTTAGCATGAAACATCTTCTTATGGGTGTGTGTGGGGGGGGGGCTATATACAGGTGAGCAACCTCAGGGCCATCATGGCCCTCTTGTTGTGTTTGGGGTCCGCCTGGGCTCCTTGCCATTGGTTCTTGTTGCTGGGTCATGTGGGTATTGCGTTCATTGAACGCCGCCTTTCCTTGTTGATCTTGTTTATCATATTTCATTTAAAGTTGTTGTTGTTTTTTTTAAGAAAATGCCAATATTTCACTTGACTCGTAAAGAGAATGCAGCTTCCCATACATAGTTTATTCATTATTTTATTTAAATTAAACATTTTCAGAAAGAAAGTCAAGGATTCCAATACATTTCTAAGATAAAAATATCTTACCTAAAGATGATCCTAGTATATCTTTTAAAATTGCAACTTCAAATTGAAATGATGTACAACTGATTTATTATCTCTTGCACTAAATACACTAAAATAGAGCAAATAAGAATCCCTAAAGAAAGCTCAACACGGCAAAATTGAAAATGTTGCAGGGTCGGTTTGATTGAGCCTGTTCATGGACGGTACTTTTAAGTGCAAACTACTGTCCACGCCCCCTAGCACCGGCTTAAGCAGAATTTAACATGAACTGGTAAAATTAAGAATTTTGAAACATCCGCAGATGTGTTCATATGGCGGTTATCGTGGAACCTTCAAAATGTGACACGTTAGTGCCATTCCATGAAAAGCGGCATATGGTCCCCAAGTAAAAAAATGCATGTGCCCTAAGCGGAACTAAATAAAATGGAATTTTGAAAGGGATCTAAGGTTATGAAGCCTGCATATCACAGAGTTCAATGTTTATGTGGCAGTTCGTGTTATCAGTCTAATAAAATATTTAGTAGTTTTTATCAACGTTTAAGTTAAAATATTTTTTGCTTATCTTAAAATGTTTTCTAACCACCTCATACTTTCATAGACAATTAATTTGTCAAAGAAACAAATGGTATTCGGAAACAGCCATTTGCAACCTGCTGCTTGAATTAAGATGACAGTCAGAGATTTGTGTTATCTGCAGGAAAGAAAGGTCAGTGATTGGATGAGAAGGGAAATTGAAACAGGACGCACCTAAATAGGTTTCCGCTCATTCTTGGCATTATTATAGTGAAATTAGTGTGGTATTTCATTGGAAGTGGGTCATTGCTTTTTACGAGAAAAGAAAAATGTGAAAAACAAACACTTACAATATTACAGTTTATCTTAATGCCCAATATTGTGGACGGATGTAATTGATTTACACACAAAAGGTCAATATTTATAACACCAAATACATTTACTTCATTAGTTAGCAAGAAAATAATGTTCTAAAAGTAAAGCAAGAAAATAATGTTCTAAAAGTAAAAATTTTTCAGTTTCTTCTTTAGTTATATTTTTAAAAATAAAAAACATAACTTTGGCTAACGAAACAAAAGTGAACCATTTTTTGACTTTTTTTTTATTA
>NW_026864118.1:0-79698 GCF_026571515.1 Ruditapes philippinarum
TTGAAGTTTTCATGAAGACTTCAAGAATATCTCATGAAGTATGACTTAACATTTGGCAGGGGCAACAGGAGTGAAGGGTTTTAAGCAGCACGATTTTCAGCATGTGGAACATTATTTCGTTTATTTTTTGAATGTCCAGTCTGACAATGTCCCAGCATTTATAGGCGTAGAAGTAACCAAAGAGCCCTCATTTAGCATATTTTTAGCACTGAATAGCACTTGGCATTATCTTCATGTGAGAGTAGGGTGAGAGAAATGACAAAATAGCCTTTAGCTATAGAACTAAAATAAGTCTGATTCAAACCAGTAATTGCTATTTAATTATGTATATTTAATGATATTACTAATTGTAACATCCTATTGCTAATTGTTTAACCTACGGACAACTACTTATGAATGAAATAATGTGCATAAATTTGTATAAATGAATTTGCACAAGGGAAGTGTATGCCCACATTTTGACCAAAATTATCCCACGCGTAACTGACAGATGTGTAAATGAATGCTTCAATTTGAGCACCCCAGATAATGATTCAGTTTAGGTGAGGTGTACTGTCCCCATTCTGTCTGAAGGGAATCTTGTCAAAATTCTATCCAGTGCATTTCCTTTTAAGGTGCAAGAGAATAATTTAAATGAAATTTGATTTAAGGAAATTATGATGATGAAAGTCAAAGTTTGAACCTCTGATTGTCAGTTTTACGATTGTCAAGATCAAAGTATTGAAATTAAAGCAGCTAGCTAGCTAAAGCAGTATTGAGTCATGCCATATTGCACCAACATATTGATGTTATCCTTAAATTAAATCATGCTCACTACCTTAAATGGGCTGGTCCATCTTTCAATCTGGACAAGACCATTGATCATTTTAGGGGAAATAGCATCAGTGCAGACCATAAGTTCAGTGTGCACAAGTCACATAAGCACATATTAAGTAATATTAGTTGTCTGCTGCTCGATAAATGTTTATTGAATACTGGTTGAAAAGTCAGAGCTAGGGTCAGTTATTCTATAACGGGGATCAATGTATATCAACTGTATTATGGCCAGGAAACACCCAAACTATTACAAATATACTAATTGATAGTGGTTTTTCTATAAAAATATGGCTTATACCTTAAGCAAATCTGTTTCCCAAAAAGCATGTTGACTTCTCTCTTCTCTTCTCTTATTCGCTTCTCCTCTTCTCTTCTCTTCTTCTCCTCTCTTCTCTCCTCTTCTCTCTCCTCTTCTCTTCTTCTCCTCTTCTCTTCTCTCCTCTTCTTTCTCTTCTTCTCTTCTTCTTCTCTTCTCTTATTCTCTCCTCTTCTCATCTCTTCTCCTCCTCTTTTCTTCTCTCCTCTTCCTCTCCTCTTCTCTTCTTCTCCTCTTCTCTTCTCCTCCTTGTCTCTTCTCTTCTTCTCTTCTCTTCTTCTCCTCTTCTCTTCTTCTCTTCTCTTCTTTTATTCTCTCTTCTTTTATTCTCTTCTCTTCTCTCTTCTCTGACAGCATTATGACAATCACATGTCTTTTTTCGAGACTAGCACAGCCTGCATATTCAGCATTTTGTCATTGAAAATCTTTCAATCTACATGAAAGACCCAAGTTGCCAATTTTACACAAATCTAGGATTGTGAATAAGGTTGAATGCAAAGCTAAGAGCTAACCACACAAAAATATTTGCATTTAGTTTTGCAATCACACATGTTTTCAGCATATTGCGAAAAATCTCTCTTTAAATGTTATTTCGCCCATTCTTCAGTATTAATTATATACTGTGATTATTAGCTTAGTTAATTAGATAATTAAATTATTACAGCAATTTAATTGATTTGAAACGAGTGAAACTTGATAGGTTTCACATGGAACTATGATTTACAGAGGCTTAAAATAGGGGTTATATTTTAAAGCTGACCTATCGAGAAGATCTGCTCTCTTGTCAATTTCTTTTCAAGTTCTGATGTGATGGAATGCAGGAAATATTTTCTTAAAATGAATGGAGGCTTTATGTAATGACAGCTTAATCAATTCATTGATGTACATCATTATCATCTTTATGCTGCAATTATGTAATCTATTTGTAGAGTGGTACATATTTATGCTAATTAAATAAATAAATATGTCTGACAACCTCATCAGCAGAAAAGTTTCCTTCATTTAGTTTGACAAGTTTTAGAAACTTGTGGTTTATTTCCAGTAAGAAAATTAATGTTTCTACCTGTTCTGGATAAGAATTTTCGCCAATGCATTTTTGTTGAAGTCAAGTCACAAGGAGTTTCCTTAGACAAATGGTTATGGTCATTGACTTTAAATCACTTTCCCCTCACATCTGTATGTTTGATACTCATCAGGGAAATTAAGCCAGCTTATTAAAGGTCAGTGACTCTACCACTTTACCCGTTGTGCATTATTTCGGGCATGTGCAAGTATCTAAGGCCATCCATCTCCGCGCAGCACCTGAGGCTATCCATCACCGTGCAGGCACCTGAGGCCATCCATCACCGTGCAGGCACCTGACGAAACAAACTAACAAAATCAGTGAGAGTATTAAATCAGTAGGCATTAAGCCAGTGTTACACAGTGTTAAGCCAGTGTTAGAGCCAGTGTTACAGAGTACTAATTAAGCCAATGATAGAATCAGTGTTAAGGGAGCTAAGCCAGTCTTAGGGGCATTAAGCCAGTGTTACAGAGTTTTAAGCCTGAGTGTTAAGGGAGCTAAGCCAGTCTTAGGGGCATTAAGCCAGTGTTACAGAGTTTTAAGCCTGAGTGTTAAGGGAGCTAAGCCAGTCTTAGGGGCATTAAGCCAGTGTTACAGAGTTTTAAGCCTGAGTGTTAAGGGAGCTAAGCCAGTCTTAGGGGCATTAAGTCAGTGTTACAGAGTTTTAAGCAAGTGTTAAGGGAATTCAGCCAGTCTTAGGGGCATTAAGCCAGTGTTTGAGAGAATGAGGCCTGTGTTGAAGAGATTAAGGCTTTTGTAAAAGGACATTATCCTATGAACAAACTCCATGATGTTCTCTGATCAATTTTGTTGCAACTATGTTTTTCTTTTCTTGAGAATTATTGTTGTGATTTGTTCTGAATATAATGAATTGTTTGTTTGTTGCAAATAATTGAAATAATAAACATTCAGACATTATAATGTAGATAAACATTATTTTTTACATTAACTATTTATGAATTTTATAAATAATTTATATCAAATCATTTATCATACAGAAATTGGAGGATATGTTCGTTGAAGTAGATGAATGATTGATACACAGTTAGTATCATCCATCAATTATATCATAATTTTATATCTCTCTTACAAACCTTTATTACATACAAATGTAATAAATGTATGCTATAAAACAAAATAAACCAGGAAAGTAAATAACATTCTCTACATAAAGACATTTGTTTTTTGTATGACCTTGTCTTTGACCTTGTCACCAATGTTCATAGGTTATTGACATGGTTAATGGACAAACATTTCTGTCATATCAATACAGGGACCATTGTATTTGCATGTTCATTTATATGTTGAGTTGACAACAGCCTCTAATTGCCATTCAAAACCAGCATTTATCCATATTAAGTCATTACAACATTTTTCCTTATCAAAGCCATTACCTTATGTTTCCTTATCAAAGTCATTACCACATTTTTCCTTATAAAAGTCATTTTCCACACTTGTCTTTATTAAAATCATTAATTAGTCATTATCACACTTATCCTTACCAAAGTTATTATCACACTTGTCCTTATCAAAGCCATTACCACACTTGTCCTAACCAAAGTTATTGCCACACTTGTCTTTACCAAAGTCATTACCACACTTGTCCTTACCAAAGTCATAACCACACTTGTCCTTATCAAAGTCATTACCACACTTGTCCTTACCAAAATTATTACCATTTTCTATCAAAGTCATTACCACATTAAACTCATCTTGTCCTTACCAAAGTTATTACCATTTCCATATCAAAGCCATTACCACACTTGTCCTTAACAAAATCATTACCACACTTGTCCGTAAAAAATATATTACCATTTCCCTATCAAAGTCATTACCACACTTGTCCTTATCAAACTCATTACCACACTTGTCCTTATCAAAGTCATTACCACACTTGTCCTTACCAAAATTATTACCATTTCCCTATCAAAGTCATTATCACACTTGTCCTTAAAAACGTTATTACCATTTCCATATCAAAGCCATTACCACACTTGTCCTTATCAAAATCATTACCACACTTGTCCTTAACAAAGTTATAATACCATTTCCCTATCAAAGTCATTATCACACTTTTCCTTAAAAAATTATTACCATTTCCATATCAAAGTCATTACCAATTTTGTCCTTATTAAACTCATTACCACACTTGTCCTTATCAAAGAAATTACCACACTATTGTTCTTACTTAAGTTATTACCAGACTTTACCATATCATAGTCATTACCACACTTGTCCTTATCATTACCACATTCTGTTTATTTGCTACCATAATTATGGACTTCAGGTTTGTTTTCCAAAGTTACTGGCAATTTGAAAATCATTCAGTGTGGACTCGCTTCAGATTGCCATGTTTCTCTTTGTTTATATATTCAGGGAAGTCTTTTATTAATAAACAGATATTATAAGACTTGTCACTGAATTTATAATTCAATAAAATTTGTTTGTCACTATAATTAATTTTGATTGAACAGGATTTTTGTTGCTAATAACAAACAACATTGTTTTAATTAATATAAGGCTTTGTTGATTTCGAAGAATGACTTTACAAAAGCTTAATTATTAGAACACAATTATCTTAATGAAAACAAGTGAACAGTTTTCCATTGAGATATTTACTACTTCCTTGTGGTTGATATAAGGCTTTTAATTTTTGAAATATGACAGACTTTGTGTTTTGTTAGTTTATATTTCATTTTCGTGACTGACATTTTTAGTGGTTAAAGTTGACAGAAATGGAAGACTAAAAAACTAAAATAGTATACAAATTGTGAATAAATTAAACCTGCAGTCATCTAGATTATCACGGAGGTCACCTCTTACATCATTATTGCAGGTCACGAAAACAAATCACACATTATAGAAAGTGAAAAAATTTGTTATCA
The DNA here is from genome assembly GCF_026571515.1 of Ruditapes philippinarum. Taxonomy (NCBI): domain Eukaryota; kingdom Metazoa; phylum Mollusca; class Bivalvia; order Venerida; family Veneridae; genus Ruditapes; species Ruditapes philippinarum. The sequence goes on from NW_026864118.1 coordinate 5,081, forward strand.
ATTGATTTGCAAATTTATAAATGTTTGTGAATTGTAGTGGGCTAGTGTGATAATTTTAAAGTTTTCATCAAATTGAATTTTTTTTGGTTAATTCACATGAAGCTGTAAGAAAAGCATATGTAAGTAATAAGATTTAGATTTACTAATAAACAAGTTAAACTATCAACATTGGTTACATATTTATAAGTATTGAATTGAGATATTTATGTTATGTAAATGATATTTGAAATTATAAAAAAAAGGGATTCATTCTATCATTTGGGATCACTTCTCTGTCATCTATCCGTCTGTCTGTCTGTCCATCACAAAACTTGTCCAGCCTTCTCTTCAAAAACTACTGATGCAATTTCAGCCAAACTTTACAAGAATAATCAGTACTGAGTCTGGTTGTCAATATCGGCAGTGTTATCCAGTTCAATGATTTTTGTCAGAAAAATGGCCCTTTAATCATGATTTTAATTTCTAAAGTTTGTATATACCGCCTCCGTGGTCGAGGTATTAGGATCGATGACTTCTAATCCAGTTACTTCTCTGGCGTGGGTTTGATCCCCGGGAGATGCTTTGGTTGTTTAGCGTGGAGGAAGGTAGTAGTAGTACTGGTGTAACTCTCCAGGAACGATGGTTAGGAAACTGCCTAAATGACTGAAATACTGTTGGGAAAAGGTGTAAAATGAAACAAACAAACAAACAAACTAAAGTTTGTTTGAAGTACTTTTAGTACCCACTTATGCAATTTCAGTGAAACTTTACATGATTAATTTGTAGCTCAAGTTCTTTGGCATATTACATGGGTTTTCTGGTTGATTGATTTTGGGCTGAGTTATGGCCATTGAAGGAAAAGCAAGTTTTGCCCAGTAATTTTTGTGTCTCCTGCTACACATGCAGTTGGCTATCATGAGGCAACACATGTGATCACTGATCACTCTTGTTTTAGTATATTTTTATTAGAAATTAGCAAAATTTAAAAGAAAAGAAAAAGAGTGAGACATAATTTGACAGTTTATAAATGCAAAGCTTATTTGAGGATATTTATACTTGTAAAGATTGCATAAATCTGTTGATGTTTTTTGTGAGATTGTTTAAAACATGAGATGAAATTATATGAAAAATTACGATAGTCTTTCCAGGCAAGAGATGATTATTTGGAAAGGATAATCTTTCCAGGAAGTTATTTTCAAGGGCTTGTTTAAAAAAAAGTTCTGATATGTCCTTGGTTTGAAGTTTATATCTTATACAGATTATTGCTGTTTCCAGTGAATGATTTTAAAGTGTATTTTATTATTTAACAGCTGTTAAATAAATTTATATATGAATATACTTTAAATCATAAATAATGTTTTGTGAATCATAAATGTTTCATTTAATCGCATATTCCCATATCTTGATTTCCTTAATTGACAATTTCTATCCCATTACCCATTTATGAGAGAATTTTGTCATAAGTGACTGATCTTCCGTATTTTATTGGGATGTTTATAACATATAGATAGATACCTGTGTTGATAGTGATAAATTTGGGTGAAAAAACCCACACTATCAACACTTCCTCGTTTTTGTCATGATTTTCTCCTCATTTGAAATGCATGAAATATTTCTTTAATAGTTGAAATGGTTTCCATGTCATAAATGATCTAAAATAACTGAATGGTCTTTCCCCCTGAAATTTAATAATTTCAGAATATATTCTTGGAATTTAGTTGAATATTATATTTTTCAAAAATTTCATTTTTAAGATAAAACTGCATACAATTTTACAATGAACATACATGCCAGTTTTGAATTGTGAGCTTCCCATTACTATTATAAAGGGGGCTTCATTATTCAAGAAGCTAACATTACCTCATATTTATCTGTTGAAACCAAAATGTTTAAGCCTTTGGTCAGGTTAGCCTACACTTCCTTGGCAGTGTTGGTACCTCAGTTTCTGAATTTTGATATTGAAATCCCTTAAATTTCAAATAGGCTGTTCCAAAATTAAAGCAGAATAAGGTAATATTTACAACAAGAGTTTGGTAGCAGTATTGACCAAACTGGCTAGAAACAGGTGGCATAGCTTATAACAGTTATTTTGATTCAACTGGCTTGATACAGGTGACATAGCCAATGCCTACTTTCATATAACAGTACGCTGTTTTGACTCATCTGCCTAAATACAGGTGGCATAGCCAATACCTACTTTCATATAACATTAAGCTGTTTTGACTGAACTGCCCAGATACAGGTGGCATAGCCAATACCTACTTTCATATAACAGTAAGCTGTTTTGACTCAACTGCCCAGATACAGGTGGCATAGCCAATACCTACTTTCATATAACAGTAAGCTGCTTTGATTCAACTGGCTTGATACAGGTTGCATAGCCAATATCTACTTTCATATAACAGTAAGCTGTTTTGATTAAACTGGCTTGATACAGGTGGCATAGCCAATACATACTTTCATATAACAGTAAGCTGTTTTGATTAAACTGGCTTGATACAGGTGGCATAGCCAATACATACTTTCATATAACAGTAAGCTGTTTTGATTAAACTGGCTTGATACAGGTGGCCTAACCAATACATACTTTCATATAACAGTAAGCTGTTCTTACGCAACTGCCCAGATACAGGTGGCATAGCCAATGCTTACTTTCATATAACAGTAAGCTGTTTTGACTCAACTGCCCAGATACAGGTGGCATAGCCAATACCATCTTTTATATAACAGTAAGCTGTTTTGATTAAACTGGCTTGATACAGGTGGCCTAACCAATACATACTTTCATATAACAGTAAGCTGTTTTGATTAAACTGGCTTGATACAGGTGGCATAGCCAATACATACTTTCATATAACAGTAAGCTGTTCTGACTCAACTGCCCAGATACAGGTGGCATAGCCAATGCTTACTTTCATATAACAGTAAGCTGTTTTGATTAAACTGGCTTGATACAGGTGGCATAGCCCATACATACTTTCATATAACAGTAAGCTGTTTTGATTAAACTGGCTTGATACAGGTGGCATAGCCAATACATACTTTCATATAACAGTAAGCTGTTCTGACTCAACTGCCTATAGTCAATCATCTGCCTATTGTCAATACCTACTTTCGTTTCACAGTGTGTTTTGATACAGGTGGCATGTTAGTCAATACCTTCTTTCATACAACATTATGAGTGTTTTTGTATATTGTGTACTTTAATTTAAACTCAGGATATAAATGTTAGTAAAAGTGCATCTTCTCAGAACATTTCTGAAATAGAAATATTATAAAGTGAAGTTTATTTATTTTTTTACTCAACCTTCAGATGCTATAATATGCATTGACTCTATAATCTTTTTATTTGTTTAAGTATATTATAAGTTTATTTGAGAAAGAGGCTTTTCCCCAAATGTCAAGAAAAGTGACAAAAGATGAATTTATTGCAAAAATGATAGAGACTGCATTATTTAGTAACTTTTATCATCTTGATGCAAAACCCTACATTTAGCAGCTTCTAGGCAGAAAATAACATCAGAAATCTTTGATCCGACTGGATATGTAGAACCAAAATAACTTATATCAAACAAAGGGTAACTGTATTTTATAATGGCTTACTGTTGGATATTTTTAGAAACAAGAAAAATGATTTTTATTCCTTTGAAATTATGTAATTATTGCAACTTTTTAGATGTTATTACATTGTAAATATAACTCGTTAAAATCCATGGAGTAGTACTTCTTTTGCATCAAAACATAGAATAGGCATCTTGAGTCCCAATTTTAATATAAAAAAAACAAGACTCTTATTTTCTTTTTGAGAATGTATATTTTTAGTTCTTTTTATTGATATTATATGCAAATAAGACAAAATGTTATTATTTAAGAATCATGTCCTCTGGCTATAGAGGATATTAACCTTATAATTTTATCATATTAATGACTTTGTCCTACCAGCGTCATGAGATTCTCCAGAAATCATGATGGAATATCAAGATCACGTTGGATTAAGTTGTGCATTAATTAGACCGTACCTACGTCATATAAACATGATCGTGTTTTTTCTAGATTTTTTCTGTTCCTTATTCCTTATATGTAGGTTTTAATGATTACATTAACTATATGAGCTAAATATACATCTTTCCATGGGAAAGACTTCAAACAAGTTTTGTGAGTTATGATATAAAAGGTGTAAAATAAACGATGTGAAAATAGCTGATATAATTGTATGGAAGTTACATTGGTTTGTGTCCTGTAACGCTGCTTTCTGATTGGTCAATTTTGTTGTTTATATTTAGAATTTTTTCCACCTGATGCATGACTGATACACAGTTGTTGGCCATGTGTAAAGATTTGATGTTAAAACTGGGAATGAAAGGGAATTTTACCTTTCGTTATGATTTGCAATTTTTGTAGCACATTAAAATTGTTTTGGTGTTTTCCTAGCATCCTCATTTGCTAACAAAATGCTGAATCATGAACGAACTGCATTTTAAACATTTCTCCATGTTTCAAATATGAAGTTTTCTTAGCGATAATTCTATGATACCATTTAGACATTCATCTGGTTTATATAAATCTAATGATGATTTGGATTATCAAAATGCATTTATGTTTCATGTCAAAAACAGATCAGCTTATAACTAAGTATCAAATTTATTTATCCGAGGCACATTGCATTGGCTACGTCTGCTATTGTATTGGTATAGTAATGGTTAGCAAGCAAATGTTGACATCAGTGGCACTTTAACAAGTTATATCTGCTTTATACAGGTATATTAATTGTCCATATCAAATGACCAGAAACTGATGAATGTCCAAAATTTATCGATGGCTAAGTGAGCAAGTAATAAGAGCATTTTGCTGAATATGTTGGAACTGCAATCGTGTCTGGTTCCACTACAGTCTGTAATGGTCTCTAAGTACCATACAAGAAGGCTTTAGTAATGTTTTTTAATGTCTGGTTGCGTCTATACTTCCGTTGATTGCAATGTTTTGTACAGAAAAGGCTTTTATTTCCATTAGTTATATTTTCTCAATTAAATCGGAAAATGTCACTTAGAACTGAACTTCGATAGTTCGGATAAAAGTGAAAATGTTAGTAAAACACTTTATTACCTTAATTTCTCAATTATTCGAAATGTTCCCAGAATTTTATGTAAATGTCAATGTTTGTGAAACTGAATTTTTAAAAGGTTTGAAGCATTATCCTTGAAAAGGAGGGTTTTTATGGCAGTAAAATTCACTGGAAGGGGTTTAAATATGAAAATAAAGGTTGGTTTTAATTGCTGCGTGAAATGTTTCAAGGATATATACATGCTCAGTGCAGACACTGGAAACAATTGTAGTAAAACATCTCAAAGAAATTAATTCTCACATCAAAGAGACTAAACATTGAATTTCATAATGCATTTGTCATATAGAAACAGGTTACCAAGGTGACCATGTTCTTTTGTTTGGTTTATTGAAAAACGGTACATTTAATTGCAAAAATCACTCATATATTAAAACAGGTCATGAGCAAAGTGACCTTATTGGTCTTTTGTTTGGTTATTGGCAAAAAGGTATATTGAATTTCAAGTCACTCATTGTATATTATAACAGGTCATTGGCACAGTGACCTTATTGGTCTTTTGTTTGGTTATTGGCAAAAAGGTACATTGAATTTCAAGTCACTCATTGTATATTATAACAGGTCATTGGCACAGTGACCTTATTGGTCTTTTGTTTGGTTATTGGCAAAAAGGTACATTGAATTTCAAGTCACTCATTGTATATTATAACAGGTCATTGGCAATGTTCTTTCATTTGGTTATTGTCAAAGGTACAATGAATTTCGAGTCATTGAAACAGGTCATTGGCAAAGTGACTTTCTTGTGCTTTTGTTTGCTTATTGGAACAGGTACATTGAATTTGAAGAGTGATTTACTACTTTTGTTAAGAATTACACTCTCATTAGGATTAATAACTCATTAATTTGGTTAATGACAAAAGCATGCTGGATTTTAACACCAAAACAGGTAGCTGTAAAAGAGATGTCCCTTTGCATTGGTTATTTGCTGCACACATTTTTAATCCAACAATTTGCTTTTTGTTCTCATTATAATTGTTATGAGTTATATTTTGTATAACAGTCTGTTCTCAAAAAATGTTAAATTTTTAAAAGAAGTGACGATTTGAGAAAACAGTTTGTATGTACTGTCTATTACATATATACATTGATTGTTAAACTCATTTATTTTCTAGAAAACCAAAATACTATGTTGTTTATGTGTGAGGAACGAGTACGAAAAAAAAGCAAAAAAAAAAGCAAATTGAGGAGTAAAGAGATGATTAATTTTAAACCTGTGTGTGATGCATTATATCACAAACATGATACAAATAAAAAGAGTTGTTTTTTTAGTAAGATAATTTTCATATAATGATTTTAAAGAACAGTTCACCAAACATATGGCAATTTTCATAGGTGCAAACAGGTTTTACGTCATGGCAAAATTTTAAGAGATAAGAAAAGTGATTTTTCTGAATTATTTACAGAGAAAAGTGTCAGTATATTCTTTATGCATGAAAAATATTTATACAAGATTTGTATGATAAATTATTAGTGCAAATTTTGTATGAAATGATTCTCATGTTTGTGGAAATGTAATATAACATGACTGGATTGTATATTATATTTTGTGGTAAATATTTATCTGAGTTTTGAGACAATAACATTAGTGTTATAAAAGGGTCTAACTGTGGAGTAAGTTATTCTGGGCAATAATTTGTGTGTCATGAATTGTGGAGTTCATGATAAAACAATTGTCATAAGCATATGATTTTTTTCTATAGTTTTTTCCATTTTTTTCCTCCAATTAAACCATCATTATCTTCATTATTATGATTACTATTATCATTATTATCACCATTATTATTATCACCATCAATATTATCATCATCATCTTCATTATGATTATTATTACTATTTTGTTTCATCATCATCCTTTTTTATACCTACCACCATCATTATTATCATCATCATCATTATTATTATTATTGCTATTATCTTCATCATATCATCATTATCATTATAATCATCATGTAAATCACGACTAGCACCTTGTAAGGATTGTCATATAAATATATTTATATCTGCTAGTACTTGTTATACATGTATATACTGTTTTATAACCACCTATTATTTAAACTCTCAATATTAAACTCTCAAAGTAAATGTTTATCTTGTAATTTTTGGCTCACCTGAGCACAACATGCTAAAAGTGAGCTATTGTGATACCCCTCCATCTGGGGTCCATTGTTATCATTTTAACTTAAACAACATCTTCCCCTAAACTCCCACACCAAGTGATAAAATTATATATATACAGGAATGATCCTATGATGGTCCCCTCCAAAAATTGCTCAAATGGATCTGGTCTGAACAAGATGGCCACCACAGCTTAAAGTAGAAAAAACTCACTTCTAACTTTTACTGATTGTTTGGTGCATTTGTCACAAAATTTGAAGATTTAATTGAAAATTGAAATAAAATACAGAATCTCTGTTAATGCAGTGTAAACAAATGATAATCAGAGATTCCCCCCCCCCAACACTTCCTTTTTTTCCAACAGAAAATTTTTACTTTAAAAGTACAGAGACATCATTGACCCTGACAGTTAAGAACTTGTTTACTCAAAAATGTATTACAGATGAGATATAAGTGAATGTTAAGGTGTCTTACATCTTATTTGACCACTTCAACCTTAAATGATACTTCTAATCCTGGTCAAGGTTACTGTCATACCATTTACATCGGGGAAATTTCTCACAAAGACCTGATATTTGACATCTGTTAAAATGGTTGGCCTCCTTCACAGACCATTTCCATTTGCTTCCAGGATTTTACAGAAACCTTTCCAGTGTGCCTTGTCTTCATTCAGGGCTTCACTTCCATTACTCCGAAATGTCAGCATTTTATTCAAAATGTTCCGAGTTATGAAATGAATTGATTTTCATATAATAAGAAATTACAATTATTTATTGGGCTATATTTCACTGGTATGATTTTAGTTTTTAGACATTCATAATTATTTCTTAATTTTTTTTATGATTTCAGATGAAAATTATAGTAAAATGGCGGTGGAGACCCTGGAGGAGCTGGACTGGTGCCTCGATCAACTTGAGGCTGTACAGACGCATCGGTCTGTCAGTGATATGGCGTCTAGCAAGGTATGTCCTCTGCTCTTTAGCAAACTTAGCAAGGTGTAATATACAATAATTGTCTCTTAAACAACCAGCGGGCTCCCTCAAAGCAGTATTTAACTAATCAGGAGATAGGCTAGTTTGTTAAATTGGGTTTTAGTGACACTATATGGTAGCATTTAAGCCATCAGTTGGGTGGGTGGTAGTTACCTTGCAAGTAATGGCCAATGGTTTTTCTACTACACCACCAGAGATAGTGAACAAATAACATTAGCCATAAACACAGAAAATAAATTAATGCTATTACCAAAATATCAAACTCACAAATCCGAAGTTTGTAAAATAGAGTGAAAGAAAGCCCTAAACGACAAAATTGGAAATGTTACAGACTTGGTATGAATTGGCCTGTTCACGGACGGTACTGGACAGTGCTAGTTACCGTCCACGCTCCCTAGCACCTGCTTTAAAGAAGAATTCAACATTTATCAGACATGTGTGTGCCATTCGTATTGTCCCAAAGTAAAAGAAGGCATGTGCCCTAAACCTAAATATAGGAAGATCCCTTCGATGCAATGAAAACAACAGTATTTATGAACTTGCAGACACAGTTTGAGTCTGTTCATGAGGGATAATGGAAAAGTGCAACATCCCTCACACCCCTTGTAGTGGTATTCAATCTTTAACACTTATTATAAAGTTTTTGAATCAATGATCCAAATGAACCAAACAAATTTAACTTAACACTGCCACTTAACCTGTGAAGAAACCCAAATAGGTAAGCCTTTGCCACCAGTTTAAACATAAAAAATCTTACCATAGCTGGTCATGTTTAAGTTTTATTTTCTTCCTGGTTTCAACAGAACAATAGGTAAAAAAAGGCGGAATTTTAGTAAAATTTCCTTGATTATCAAGATTAAATTGTTTGATATTGTAAAGGGCACATTTAGGATGCATGTCATGAAAATAGGACTGGTAGTTTTGCTACCTTTACCTTTCACTGATACAAAAACAAGTGATAAAATAACTATATAGATTTGCATATATACATGTATTTTATTTTGATACTTTTGGTAATAATCTGGAGCATAACTTTTTATTTCAAACTGAAATTTGATATCATAGACTTTGTTTACTGTTTATTCCTTTTTAAACCAAAGTCATGAACCAGATGATGGACGTAAATTCCAATCTTGACTTTTATAATTTTAAAATCTTCATATTTTGATTTTTGTGATGATTCTTGTGGGAATGGCAACTGAGATTGTCAAAACAAGTTTGTATTGTCAGTTAAAGACACATTATCCTCAGAAATAAATAAGTTTTTACTTCTTTAGAAAATTGCTAACATGAATTTTGTACTGTTTAAATAATGGTTTTAGAGAATGTTAGATTCTTTTAACCTGAAGAAAGTAGCAATAAATGTGAAATATTATGATTGTCATGAAACAAAGTTGTATTTTGACTTCGAATTCTTAATACTTTGAATTCTTAATCATATTCAGAAGCTATACATTCAGCTAGTTTTCTGAAAGGTGCCATGGTGATTCTTTCTATTCAATGAAAATTTGGTGATCCTATCCGGTGGTCACTTGTGCCGATAGGGACGTCTTTTGTGTACTAAAGCTTGAACACTGACATATGACCTTTACAGTGCCAGTGTGACACTCACTACTTGTATGAAATATATTAAAATACCTGCATTGTCAAGTAGGTGTTGTACAATCTGATAATATGTGGAATTTCTTAAGATTGCTATTACTATACTAATTTTCTAATTTTTTGGTTGGGTTTTGATTTGCACCAACACAATGGAGGTCATATGGTGACTTTCCAGCTGTACTGGTGGAGGAAGAAATCTGGTTCCTCTTCTGTGCATTACTTAAGGCACGAAAGGACACTTGAGTAGAACCACCTACATTCCATAAGCCCACATGAAAGTATCCAAAGTCGCTGACCAGATTTGAACCTACAGCAGTGAGGGGCAAGTTACGGAGCCCCTAAGGTGACATTTTCCACACTTTTTTCCCCGGAATTTAATTCGTTTTTACGAAATAATAATTCGTAATTACGAAATAATAATTCGTTTTTACGAAATATTAATTCGTAAATACGAAATATTAATTCGTAAATACGAAATATTAATTCGTTTTTACGAAATATTATTACGAAATATTTATTCGTTTTTACAAAATATTAATTCGTTTTTACGAAATATTAATTCGTATTTACGAAATATTATTTCGTAATTACGAAATATTAATTCGTTATTACGAAATATTAATTCGTTTTTACGAAATATTATTTCGTAATTACGAAATAATAATTCGTAAATACGAAATAATATTTCGTAAAAACGAATTAAATTTTTTTCTAGCGTTTCAAAGAGTTTTGGTAATAGTTATAAATAAGGCCTCAAAACTAAGTTCCTGACTTAATATAAGGCATGTACATGCAATATAAATAGTGATTTTTGTTCTCCCCAAGTTTTTTAACTTTACACTATTGTACATAAATTAAAATATTCGCATGTCAATAGCGTTGAGCCACACCCGTGATAGTACACGCGCTAGGAAAATTTACTTAAAATAGGGGTCCTGTGCTTCAAATCCAAACACGGACATTTCTAATACTAAATTGTGAGGAAATATTCATTTTAAATTTATTAGATTAGTGAAATCTGGCCCAACCCCCTCCTCGTCCCATTAGTTTTACTTATGTATATGATAAAAGAACGGAATAATATAGCATGTTTCTGTTTTAAAGATACATGTCGTAAAAGATTGCCTCAAACATTAAAACATTGCTGATAGGAACATGTATTTGACAATGGGGAAAAAAGACCATTTTGGACAGAGAATGACTTCTCACTCAAAAACCCTGTTCACTTCAATATAATAACTTGAGAACCATTCGGCTTATAATCGCAAAGTTGATCAAGGCATGTAAATGACCCATTTGTGAGATTAATAGGTTCTTTATCAAGCTCAAAATGACCTTAAATAAGATTTCGTAAAAACGAATTAATATTTCGTAATTACGAAATAACATTTCGTTTTTACGAATTAATATTTCGTAATAACGAAATAATATTTCGTAATTACGAAATAATATTTCGTAAAAACGAATTAACATTTCGTAAATACGAATTGATATTTCGTAAATACGAATTGATATTTCGTAAAAACGAATTAATATTTCGTAATTACGAATTAATATTTCGTAAAAACGAATTAAATGCCGGGGGAAAAGTGTCGAGAATGTCACCTTAGGGGCTCCGTAGCAAGTGGTTTGTAATCAACAACTTTAACTACTTGGCCATGGATGCCTGGCATTAGTCATAGTCCTTTGTTTATTGTCCTGAATCTAGATGTTTTGATTGTTGTTTTCCATTTCTTATCATTTTGTTGTTGTTTGTTTTCACACAGTTCAAACGGATGCTGAACCGAGAATTGAGTCACTTTGCGGAGTCAAGTAAATCTGGAAACCAAATAGCAGAGTACATATGTAGCACTTATTTAGGTAAGAATTTTGTTGTTGTCAAAAGTGTGAAAATATTATAGCAACTTTGGAGGTGGAAAAAAAACTGAAGCAATACCTCCAAAGGTTTGTTGAAACTTGTGAAACTTTTAGGCCTTGGTATTTATGTTTTCTCACATTTATCTGCAAGTGATAGGTCAAAAATGATGCTAGCCCTTTGAAATTCCGTTGGAAACTTTCGGCTCTTTGGTGTTATTAAAATGAGTTTCTTTCTGCTCTAAAAATATTTATGTATTTTCTCTGCCATATTAATGTGATGATTTTGTCAGCTTCTAACTATACAATGATTGTGTTAGAGGGAGTTATCTATCGAGGGCAGCCAACAGTTTGGTCAAATTGCATGACCTTTGTGACACTTAGCTAGTACAAGACTATGGCATAAATAAATTATAATTGATTTTACCTGACTTCACCTTCAAGGCATTCAAATTAAATGTTACGTGACCATCTTGTTTGTTAGCATTTTAACACTTCAAGTTTTCAACCTTTTTTTCTTGAGATTTCACCTTGGATTTGCTGGAAACGTTACAGAAGTATAGTTATAGACATTCATATGGTATCGGCCCATTTTTTTTAATGACTTTTGCATGTTTACAAAATTCTGTGAACGTGACAATGCTAGTGAAGTTGTCCTTGTCTTATTTCTTGATCATTTTCTTGGCTTCTTTCAGTTTCTCAGACTGTTAATAAGTCCTTAAAAATGTCATTTAAATTAAAGCAAGATGTTTTATAAAATTTCAACAAGTCTCATTTTAGAGAAAGATAGTTCCAATATATTAAATTATATTTCTAAGCATACCTAACAGAATATGTCTTAATATTTTGATATGACAAAATCCTTAATTCCAGTCTTCTAGAAAAGTTATGCAAATTTGAAATTAAATAGCATTAAAATCTAAATATATAAATTCTAAAATTTGCATATGTTGTGAAATGTGAAACGAAGATTTATCTGTCACTCACAGACTTAAGGGATGGAAAAGGTCAGGGCTTAAGGGAGGGAGAATGGGTAGACAATGTATAGAGCTTTTTATATGGCCAGCATAATTATATTATTATGCATCTGGCTGTCCATCTATCTATCTGTTAACTTTTGAATAGGTGAATGGAAAGGCAGAAATGTTAACCATAATGAGACGATGTGCAGTGCACAAGTTTGGCCCTCGTCAGGTCAAGGTTACACTTAGTCATATTATATGAATTTCAAAATTTTGTCTTTTGAATCCTGCATGGATAGAAATAAAAACTTTTTAGCAGAAGTATTACTTATAATGAGACTATATGCGAAACACATGTTTGGGCTTCCTGAGATCAATACTGGCCCCACCCCACGGATCACTTGATATATAAAGATGTATATAGGAAAAAACACATCTGAGACTTATTGTGTGAAACTTCAATCCCCAGAGCTTAGGTATTTGTCATGTAACATATATTATGGACTACAAAATAACTTTTAATAATCATCCCCCTTGGGTCAATATTGGCCAAGCTCCAGGGTTCACTTAGTAAATACAGTTTTGTATAAGAGAACACATTTAAGTCTTATTTTGTGAAACTACAATAATGCCTAGAGCTTAGATATTTGCAATGCAGCATTGACTTGTTAGTCTCTACAAAAATGATATTAGTCAAGCCCCTTGGGTCAATATTTGCCCCACCCCTAGGGTCACTTAGCAGACAATACACTTGTATGAGAAAAAAGAATTTAAGTCTTATTTTATGAAACTGCAATACCGAGAGGTAAGATATTTAGCATGTAGCATTCATTACCTTGTAAACCTCTGCAAAACTGTATTGATCAATGTTGGCCCAACCCAAAGTCACCTAATTTATAAAAAAACTTATATAGGAAAACACATTTAAGTCATCCACATAGTTCAGTGCTTAGATATTTATGGCATGCAGCATCAATTTTTAGATTTCTACAAAATTTATATTAATCATGACCCTATGGCCAAAATTGGCCCTGTCCTGGGAGTCACTTACCTAACATGTATGAAGCGATATAGGAAAACACATCTTTTTGTGGTGAATAGTATTCCTCTATATTTGGCATATAGTATTGCTAGTAGCTATAAAAGTTTTATGAATCATGTATTTGGGCCATCTTGGAGGTCTTATTAGTATCATAACGATAATTAAGGTAAAACATCTTTTACACAAGCTCCTTCATTGTGTCTCTTTCATAATTGAAAGAATAATTTTGATTACTCTAACAAATTTACATTTGAGCATATATTATTTCCGCCTTTGCGGTGCTTTTGTTTAAATCTTTTAACCCTAATTTGCTATGCCAAAAATGTCTCCATTTTGTTTTAAATATGGGTTAATTATAGTAATCAAGGCAGTAATTGGGTCATGTATTTCTGTAAAATTTCATTTATATTCATATAAAGATTCAGTGCAAATGATATTCTGTAATACGTAATTCTTGTATGTGAAATCAAATAAAAGCAACAGTTTAATTTAATTGGTCCATTACAATCATTTGAAATGACTGTAATTCAAGGCAATTGTTAACACAAAGCTTTTATCATAAATGTAACTAAACCCGTAACAAACTCAGAGACAGAAGTCTGTAACTTGCTTGCGTATGCCGCAGGTTTCCGAGGTTATTTTAAAGTAATTAAGCGTTAAATTAGACATGTACTTTCTGTTTTAAATCTACGTATGTGTTTAAGACAGCTACATCAGTCTGATTTAATTATACAATTTGATGCCAATGATTGTAATCATGTAGTCGGCCAACTTTAAACGTTCTGTAATTGCGTACGGAGACGGGAATGGCGACGGTCTAAGCTGCCGTATCACCTTCAAAAAAAAAATTACAAAGTTTAATCAAAACTGCAGAAAAATCTCAATTCCTTGACTGGTTTTGTTCCTTCTTTTGATCAGGTGATTTTGCAGTGGTTCATCTATTTTATTAAGTTAGGTATATGGTGAAATAGTTGGTTTTCATGCAGAGCATATTTATTGCCTTCGTTAAAGGCTTTTGCATCTTTTACAAGGGCCATAACTCTGCTTTAGTTAAAGTAACATGATGCATAGCTTGTTAAAATCTCTGTATCCATACAATTGTTAATATAAACAGAAATGTTCAGTATCTCATTATATACAAAGCTTCTGATCTTGGTCTGCACTGATCCTTTGGACTGCTAGCAGTTTACAGGTTAAAAATATTCGTCAACTTTCTATATTTAGAGCCTTTTGTTCAACCTATTCTAGATACTGGCTGGTTATTGACATGACATTACATATTGCAAATGCAAATGTTTCTATGAACTATAGATAAGAATTTTTTTTTCTTGTTGCATTTAAGATTCTATGATAAAATTTTCTGTGATGCGTTTGAAAAATAAAATCCTACTCTGTATTTTTAATGTTTTTCTATTAATAAAATTTCTGACCAGAGTGCTTGATTGACATTTATTTCCTGATAATTTTTTTCATTCATTATGATATTAAAAAATCAACAGGTGTGGGCAGTTTACAACTAAAACCTACAATTACGTGACAAGAATCAAAGTATTCTCTTGTAAACACCTATCACATTTTCAAAAATGCTATAGCTACGTACTGAAATTTGAGACCTTACGAACAATTTATTTCGAATAGTAAGTACAATGTCGATGGCTTATGACCATGAAATTGGCGCAATTAGTACAATTATGATCTTTGTATAGATGGGGATGCTGCGAGTAATTGTGTTTTAATGTCCGTTATTTACAATAAATACGATAGAAACACTTATTATTCTGTGTTACAGAGCTATTTCTCGGAATAGTCTAACAGTAATAAGTATCATATCAAAGCACATGTTTGAAGCTTATGTTTAGACGGATGCTTTTACAAATGTTATCATATTTACCGTCATTTTATTCCCAGTTGGATGAAATAGATTATTATAAAAATACTCAATTTCAATATTAAAAACCTTGAAACTTATGTTTATTGTTTTGGTTTAGTCAGAATATAATAACAGTGAAATTATTGTCATTTCCAAAGGATTTTTTTTTTTTCGAAATTGTACTCTAGTGAAATTATTGTCTATGTAAAAGACATCTTGCTGTTTGTCATGTATTATATGAAATGATATGAGCCGCGTCATGACAAAACCAACATAATGGGTTTGCGACCAGCATGGATCCAGACCAGCCTGCGCATCGGCGCAGTCTGATCAGGATCCATGCTGTTGGCTATTAGTTTCTCTACTTGTTATATGGTCTGTTGGTTTTATCGTGACACGGCTCATATGTTTCTTAGTTTGAGTGTTAGTTTAGTCATTGTGGTAAAAATGCTTGAGCTTACAAGAGATAGCTCCTTGGATTTGAAATTGTCTCACAGGGACTCTGTAGATCTTCAGATATTTGTAAAGCTTCAATAAAATTAATTTATAAACCTGACTTCGGTGCGATAAACAAAAATATCCCCTAATTTATTATCAAAGAAATGGTCTTTTATGAAATTAGATTTTGGTAATGACATTTAAGCAACCTTTTTAGCTTGACTATTGAAAGAATAAGGAAAGTTGTTATATTCACCAAAGCGTCAGCTTCACACCTTTTGCATGCATGTAGGTATCTCCTTTCCAAAACTACTGAATGGAATGGATTGAACTTCTCACTCTTATTTTGAAAGTATAATAGGTCACTCACTATGGCCTATAACTCTATCAAGGACTTTGACAGAAATATGGCCCTTTTATAACTTAAATAAAAAAAAATTTGTCCAGTTTATTGTTTTACTATCAAGCACTGAGAATAGTCAATCACACTGTCCTACCAACAGCTCTTTTTATTACTTTCAGTAAAGCAGAAATGATAAAAATAAACAAAATTAGGTACTTTTGTCAAATATTTGGTTAATTTATAAAAATCTAGGTATGCATGATTTCCTGGTGCAGAAATATATTCTTCAATTTTTTTGCCAGTTTATTCCTTTTTTTTTTGGATAGAGAATCATGTTTTGTACTGAATGGTTTGTGAAGCAAAGGGTTGAAAATGAAGCTGATGAAACACTGCATATGATTCTGATTAAACCAAACGGAACTGATTTTTTTTATCCTGAAAGCTCGATCATAAAGTACAATCTATGGGTAGGATATGCATTTAATACTAATGATTTCACTAATGGAACTGGTACTCTTTGAATTTGTATATCATTTTAGGAAGTCGTTCAAAGCACTTTGATGATAAACAACATATTTGACCCAGAAAACATGGAATTAACGATAATTTGCATACATTAACACCCATTTCCTGTTACGCAGCAGTCGGTGAACTAGAAATAACTTTTTAAGTCTTATTAACAATATGAAAATGAAAACAAGTACAACCTTGAAGGGTAACATATGGCTAGAAAAATAGCTTAGCTTAGTGGGGGTGTATCATGATTTTATTATATCCTCTGAAAATAGGCTTTGTTCTATATAAACTAAAGATCAACAGATCAAAGAAAACATAGGTGTTCTTTTGATTTATTAGACCTTAATTAAAAGAGTGTGATGATTTTTATCATATGGGGTTTATTCTTATTTGAGAAATTAAGTTAAAAGCACTTGGGAGGGGGAAAAATAGAAATATTTTCTTATTCTGGATCTAAAGTTAAAGTACATATGAATTAGTACAGACCCGGCTTACTTAAGCTAATGGTAGTTCATCCGCGCGTGTGATATTAGCTTTGGTTCTACTTTGTTTTTTTCTGAAGGTATGTTATAACTAATGGTCTCTGTCGGTGGCATGATAACTGTACATTACAGTACATTTTCTAGCAGCTTATGGAGAAGATTTATTTATATCTTAAATCAAACGGAACAAAATAAAGAAGCCGTGTTCTTTCTATATCATTATTATTACTATTTTTGCCAATATCACTTTATAAGGAACATCGTAAATTTTTACCTTGGTAAGAAAAGTGGCAAGAAAGAAATGGACTGGTCAAATCCTGAGCATTGTTGGCAAAAAAGTTTCCCTTTTGACAGAAAATGTTCCGTTTGAGCAATATATTATATAATTATAAAGGGAGGTAATAAAAGTGAATTCAGAGTTACCTCAGTCGAAAATTAATATTTTGATAAAAATATTACAAATAAACAAAATACATACCCGTTATTTTAAATGTTATATTGATACGGAAAGCCATTATGGAGCTTTTTAATACAAATGTTTAACATTCTTTTCTGTAATCTTCGAAATAATATGATAAATCTCTTCAGATATTATTGAAAGGTATGTGAATTATGTCTGTAAATGTAAGAGGTGGATTAGATTGGAGAAGTACCTGATCTCAGAAACATTAGAGAAATAGTCATTATTTCTCCCCAGTAATTTTAGCAAAACTTTTGACAGTAGTGTACTTGTAAGAATTTTTGGCAATTCTTCATTAAATGTTATCTTTTCTCAGCAATGGAACACTTGTTAAGATTTTGGCATGCTGCGTCTACATTGTGAATGTAATTTCTGTTTTTGTATTTTTAGCTTAAATGAGCGCAAGGTGCTCAAAGGTGAGCTTTTGTGATGGCAAGTTAATGTTTAAACACCCTTTATTCGAAATTTCTTTAAGAAACATCTCTTAAAACACAAAAATAGATTTTGACCCAAATCATAGTTTTCCACCTAACTTTAAAACAACGGTTTACAATGGTTTCCATCGATACAATAAAAAAAAAAAAAAAATCGGTCACGAACAAACTAAAAAAAAAAAAATACTTTTTTAAGAATGACTTTATCAATAAAAGAACTTCCATTTGTTGGGGTAAAAAAGAAATTAAATAGTAACCCCGCACGACTCAAAACCAAAATAAAGTTTTTGGTTTGTTTTTTGGCGACCAGCCCTTATGGACCCAGACCAGAAACCCCTGCCCCGGCAATCCCGGCCAGTCCCGACAAGAATCCTGCCGTCCGCTGGTCCATTTCTCCTACTTTGTTACAGGTTTTGTAGCCCCGAAAAACAGCAAATGAAAAATCCCCCTGGAAAAAAAAACAATCTGCCGCCGGAGCAACAGTGGGTCCGACCCCTCCTGGTCGCAAACCATTAGTTGGTTGGTCAAAATGAAAAAACGGCTTCATAATACGAAATAAATTGTTAATAAACCCTGAGAGTTTCAACTTTAAAGCAGTATTTTTTGACTGTTGGCCACTCAGTTTTTTAAAATTTCAAAAAGGGAACCTGTAAATTGAAAGGTAATAAATTAGATACTTAAAATCTTAAACACTGCTTTCAAGGTGCAAAAATTCCCTTTTTTAATTTTTGGTTTTAGAAAAAAATTTGTTTCAACTCCAACCAGTTTTCATAACTGTCCTTGGTGCTGTTTAAAGAAAAGAAAATAGTTTAACAACTTTGGCCCTTTATAGGGAAACTAGCAGCCAAATGAACCTTAAAAAAATAGTTAAACAACAACCAAAATGGCCTACAAACAGCCCTCTCCCTTTTACAAATTTTGGGTAAGAAATGTAAAAATAAATTTTTTTTAAATTAACTTTTGGTTAACAATTTTTTCCAAAATGACAAAAAATAAACAAATCTTTAAAATAACCAATTCATACAGAACAGTCTGCCCCCCTTCTTTGTCCTAAATTTTTCCAATGTTTTCTTTTTTTTTTTTTAACAAAATCTGAAGAAAAAACCTCCTTCCTTTTTGTTTTGTGGGTTTTTCTTAAAAAAAATCAAAAATTTAAAAATGTTTCCTCCCTGTTATAAATTTTTAAAGAAAATTTAAGGCCCCGTTCCCTTCAAACCCACGGCTAGTTAAGCCCCATCGGGCCCCCTTGGCCATTTGTTTAATGTCATTCTCATAAAAACTTTTTTTGAATTTAAATTAATGAAACCAAATTTTTTAAAGCCTTCAGGGAATACCCCCAAATTTAAATTTGTAAATTAAATAGATGAACAAAGAAAAAAGCAATTGGATTTTCCCCCAAAGCACCAAAGGGCCGGGGACGCCAAATAGGAATTGATCCAGATTTGCACCTAAATACTTAACAAAAGATGTGTACTTTATAGCAGTACCATTACATGTGACCTGGAGGCTAGGGCCAGTTTAAGTTGAAACTTAAACCAAAAAGAATAGAGTCTGATCTTGCAAAGACAATTTTTAGTCAATTAAGCAATCTTATAAGACTCATGCTATAAGAAAGAATTTCTTCAGATTTATTTTACGAGACACAAGGATTCCTGAGTCATCAGCATATAATCACAGGCACGAGTATCGGACCTGGGAAGAAAAAAATGACCAGATGACCAGATTGATAAAAAAAAAACTGTGTTTATAAAAACCAGAAAAAAATGTAAATAATGATCCCCTTTAAAAATATACTATCAACTTGAAGTATATTTTTAAAGGGGATCATTATTTACATTTTATTTTGGTTGTTGACCACTTTTAAGATAACACTCTGGTTTTTTTATCAATCTGGCCATAATTTTTTTCTTCCCAGGTATGATACTCCGGTGCCTGTGCATTATAAATAAAAAGCTTATTGCTTAGGGTTGAAGACATGTCAAATTGACAAAATATAATTATTAGACCATAAAAGAGGACCTTAAATGAAACATCAGGGGGACACCATAGGTACTCAGAGCAGGTAGTAGAATGAAGCACCAGCCACAATCCACCAGCTGCGGTCTATCAGAGATAAGACTTAAATAAACCATGTCAGAATGTCATTATATATGGCAGATTTCTTTAAAGTTTCATGAAAGAAGAAAGAAAAACTTCCCTTTCCAATGTGGCAGTATAAGTGTGTTCAACTGTATCAAAATGCTTTTGTAGATCTAAAAGTTTATCATGCCAATACTGCCTTTGTCCTTTTCAAATTAATGGCAATCTGTTAAATGAATCAAACATGTGTCAATTGAAAAACCACTTCTAAAACCCTGACTGAAACTGCCTGACCATGACTCAAACCCATGACTTTCAGAAAGACCAACTGAGCTATCCGGCCGGCTACACTTTTTCTCTTTTAATAATGAAACAGTTCTAAACCACAAACATATTTCCCCACTATATATCGATTTGTGTCCGTGAATTTCTTATGTTACAGAGCATAGGGAATTGAACTCATGCTTATAATTGCAGTCACAGATTGAGAAAAAACTTTGAGCTTGACCAGAACTCAAACCTGTGACCAACATAAGAAATTTTATGAAGCTGATTTGTATTTTGCATCAAGGGCACCGGGCAAAAACATGAAAAATGCAATTAAAACAAAAAACCCAATTGGTGGTAGAATTTTTGGGTATTTTCAATGTTTTTTTCACTCCGCTGCCGCCCGGGGTTTAATTTTTGTACCTATGTTTTGGTTCTTCAAAATGTGGCCCCAAAACAAATTACCCCTAACATATTAGTTGGGGCACCAAAATTGTAATTCCAGGAAAGTAACAATCCTACTTCATTGTGTTTAAACAGTTCCCCCTTTTCCGGGTTTTAAAAAAACTTCAAGAGACCTTGAGGTTTTTGATGAAAAACGTTGTTCCCCCTGCATTCAATAAGATAAAAGAAAACAAGAAAAGCCAAGTTCCTTTTTTCAAAACTATTGCACATGTGTAAAAAAAAAAAAGAATAATTTATCCAGAATAATGAAATTTTTTTTTGAAAGCTTAAATTAATTTTCATATTGCCCCCTTGATCCCAATTTTTTTAAGAACCTTTTTCAAATCAATTGCTTGTTTTATCATTTATAACCTTAAAATGAAAGTCCCTTTCAAAATCCCCTTTTAATAAATATTGAACCCCATGATGTAATTCTTTTTAATGCAAAGAATAATATAATAATAAGTTCTTCACTATATATTATTTTCTATTCTATATATTTTTTCTAGATATAACATGTTTATGCCCACTAAACATTTTAATATTTCCCAAGTTTTTATGACAAACCCTAACAATTAACCATTAAAACTTGCTTTTTGATGACCCCTTTTTAACACCTGGTTAAATTCATATACCACAAACAAAAAAATAGTTAATTATAGTTAAAAATTACCCCTAAGAGAGAACAAAAACAACAAATTAATTTTAGTAAAAAAATAAGTTTTAATTTCCCCCTTAAAAATATAAAGAAAACTTGAACCCAAGAACACCCTAACAGCAAAAAAATTTATGAAAATGCTGCCATGGCCTTCAAGTTTTTTAATTAAAAGGCCATCAAAAATATGGTAAAAGAAGTTAATTTCATAAAAAATATGAAATTTGGCCCGCATGTTGGGGACGCAAAATAAGTAAATTGGCAAGAAAAATCGTAAATATCCTTTTTTCCCCAAACATACCCGGAATACTGGTAACATGGGGTTTAAAACCATAACCATTCCTGGCGCAACAGATACAATAAATTGTAAATAAGGGATAAAAATCCTAGATGAAATCCCGTTTTAACAAAACAAAAAGTGTCCATTCACCCTTATTCTTAAATACCCTCACCAAGTGGGCAGGGTAAAAACTTTATCCTTTCCCTTTGTAGGAAATTTGAAAATTGTTTATTAAAATTGAATGAATGAATGATACGGCCTCAATGGAAAAATTTTTTTTCCTTTAAGGTTTTTTTTTTCCAAATCTAGTCCCAACGATTATTTCGAAATCCGGGTTTTTTTTTTTTAGGATTGTCAATAAAACTTAAAGGAACAAGCTGTTAAACTTAACCTGCAATTTTTCGCGTTGAAAATAATATCCCACAATGCACATGCTTTTTACATAAAGTTATTAAATACAAAATATAACAACACATTTCTTTTACTTTGATTTTTTTACGAATCAAAATAAAACTAATTAACACAACATGAAATTAACTGCTAATAATAACAGCTCCTTCCATAGGCAAAAATAAAAAGCGTTCCATAATAGACGACGCCGCTCACCGGCGTCGCCAACAATATTGACATTCTGATATAGAAATACATTCAGTATTTTACAGTCAACCATCTCATATATATATACCTTTAATCAAATTTACCAGAAAGATTTATCACAGGATGAAAATATCTTTGTACTGTTGTGAATACCATTATGAAAGCCGGAAATATCATGAAACTTTACAATAATATTGTAAAATATAGTAAATATCGTGTAACCATAACTTAGACTTAACGATTTTGGTCAATTGTTGAACAAATGTTTAATATGGTGATATTTTTAGATCTGTTGTAAGGTTTCTATTTCAAAGGTTAAAAATGTTACTAGAATCACCCACAGTTTAATTATTCTCCCGATTTAGAAACTAAATTGTCCATTGTATCCATTTATAACGCACATCTGAAATATAGGAATTATGACACATACTATTTTAAAAATTAATAAACCTAACCTTAAGAAGCAAGATAATGTTCAATGTTGTAAATAAATTGTAGAAGTTCTGTTGTAATATGTGAATAATGTGCGTGCATTTAACTTCGATTTCCACATTAATAGAGGAGGTTTATATGCGGCAAGAATTGTTATATTGATAGCATGCTTGAAATGGGTAGGTTATAATTAATAGCAACTCTAACTATCGTTGGCAAGACGTCACATTAACACAGCGCAAAATGTATACTGGGCTTGGTAAATTCAAAAATTTGAATGTGTTGAGCATTTTTGAATTTCATGAACTAACATTATAGTGAGCTCAATTTCTAAATGCATAGTTCTATTTCATACTGTAAACATGTTGAACATGTTGACAGGATACGATCCCAAGTCTCTTACATATCCGCAGTGCGAAACACTTCTACTGACAATGGAAAATGACTCACTAGCTCACTGTGATCGGATGTAGGCAGGTGCTAATGTGCTAGCAGTAAACCATACACATTGAATTATGTAGACTCGCAATTAATGATACAGTGATTTCTTTTACTGGCTGCTGTCATATTAAATAAAATTACTGCTAACACCAAACATACATGCTATTACTTTTTAAATTATGATCCTGTGTGTTTATTCTGTGATATAAGTCTAGTAAAATTTGTTTCGTGATTGTTAGATGCTTTTTTAACATTCTTTAATAATTTCTTTCACATTGGTATAAAAATTTATAAAGCTGTAGTATATATTGAAAATTGTAGTTTATATTTCAAAATCTATAATTTGTAAAAAGACATAGGTTGTTTAAAATTCAAAAATAAGGAAGTGATAATGTTACTTTGTTTCCATAGCAATATGTTGTATTAATTTTTATTAAAATGATTTGAAATGTGCAAATTGAAAAATAGCACCAGTTTTAGAGCCTCAGTCCAGATAGCACCATGTACATAATATAAGTTGTTTATTATGTAACTGCAAAAATAAACACTAGACACATGCAATACTAAATGCAAAATTATACATGGAGGCACTAGTAGATTAGAAATTAATGATGTACATGAAAGACTGCACATGTGAACAACAGAATTTAGTTATCAAATTAATTTATTAGATTTCACAAATATGTCTGTTCAAGTCATTTTTAATTGCTTAACATTTACAAAAATTGAGCCACGTTTCAGAAAGTAATTAAAGTTGATTATTTTTCACCATTTGTTTGTGTTCCTCTTGCACTGTTTATTAGCAATCTTAAACCTAAGCGTTTTATTATACTCATTAAACTTACTTTATTATTGCATTTTAGGTCATTTTGTTGATTTCATTACGCTATAAAGGTGAAATTATTTGGAAAACAAAATTCTTATATGTCAAACATGTGAACATTTTGTCACATTGACTCATTTATGTAACATTACTCTCTCAGTTCACAGAATATAGGCAAATAAAATACTCATACACTATGCATAATGACCAAATAACTGAAATTTGAACTTCCGAGTATTTATTGCTGGTATTCTGTGACCTACTTACTAATGTTGCAAAAAAGGACAAAATTAAGGTAGATATCAGAACTGCATTCTATTTCCCCTCCATGTGAATTGGTTGTCACATTGCAAGAAATGTTATGAAACAGTTGGATGCCCCTTTGGAAGATGAAATCGGAATGCGTAGTTTTCCGGGCAGTTTTCCTCTTTGAACATAATTTTAACAGCAGGACTCGTCTAGTTATTAGTAAGGCGATAACAAAATTACTTCGCAACTGGTAATGGAACAGATTATCTAGGGAGAAAATTACGTCAGCCACCGCGTACCATCCTTTTAATAGTTGGTCTTTAATTTCCTTATTATAATACTCAATGCCGCATTTGTTTTATAACAGTTGTCCCATATAAAAAATCAGGATCTTGATTTGCATACAAGTAGTCCATTGCTGAGGACAGGAGCTTAAAATTGAGCCGCGTCATGACTAAACCAACATAATGGGTTTGCAACCAGCATGGATACAGACCAGCCTGCGCGGTTGCGCAGGCTGGTCTGTATCCATGCTGGTCGCAAACCCATTATGTTGGTTTAGTCATAACGCGGCTCAAATCATTTAAGTTTCCTTTTCATTTGCTAATCCTGACAGCTTAGGCTATCTGTATTTTCAGAAGAAAAACAAAATAATCAGGAATTACTAAAGTCCTTTAGGTATGGATTGTTGTTCTATAAACAGAAACAATGTTGGCTGTAATGTAAACAAGATAATTTTTTGTTGTATAACTTTGACCTTAATTGATTCTAACTACCATGTTTATTTTGCTTTGAAATTTAGACTGTCCACAAAGTAATTTATTAATACATGCAGGGATTTTATACCAAAATCAAGCAGTATATAATTAGATAGTGACTAAAATAAATCAGTTCAAGACAGCCTATCAAAAATATGTTGTTAAACACGAAAGGAAACTGATTTTGGCATCATTCTTTTTAACTTTGATGAAAAAATTTCTTTGAAATTGCTTATAAATAGCTTTAATATTTCAAATTACCTTTTTACAATTCAAATACCTTTTTATAAATAAAATGAAATTACGTATAAAACAAGATGAAAGGAAGGGCCTCAAACTATTTCTATCTTCATTTTGAGCTATTATGCATACTTCACCTGCAAGACTAATGGAAAAGCATTTAAAACAGGTAATAAATAACAGTTAAATTAATGTCACCATATATGATAATAATTTGATTAACATTAGGATATAAGGAACAATTATACAGAGCTTAAAACTGCAAACAGATTTCTGTAATAATTATAACAAATGTTAATGAATGGCCTTGACATTATCACTTTTATGTGCCAGATTTGGTAGTTTGTCTTTGTCTTTCAAGATCAAGTTTACCGCAATTGGTAGTTTCTATTAATTCATTGTCAAGGCCATTTATTGTTTGCATAATTTCATACATGTATATGGATTTGAACATTGGTTGCATTTTCCACTGCCATCCATTAACAGGCATATTAACCACTCCAGCCATGAACACGCACAATTAAAGCTTGCCTCTGTTTTAAGTTGTTATTTTATGCTGTCAGTGTTTTGACTTTTTAACATTCTCCCTTTTATTTTGTGCACAAAAGAGATAATTCAAGGCTTCTGCACATGTCTATTATATGAGTTAAGTTCTTAAATAATGATATCTTAAGTATTGAACTCTTGACCCGTATTGGCCTTCATTTAGTTGTTAGTTCAGAAACCTGATTGTAAATGAAATTACTCTCATTGTAAATGTAAACAATCGGATTTCAGTCAGTGTGTTAACTGCCATATTCAATATACTAATGCAATACCCAATCATAACTTGACTGCTTCAGACAGCAATGACGTCAATTCAACTCCCGAGGGTGCCCGGAGCACTTATTAATATTATATCCCTCGTGCAATTTGTGTCTTTTAAACAGATCAGTAAATCAAATAGTAGAAAATCGTTCAGTAGTAAAAACACAGTGTTTGTTGATAGTGACCGAGTTATCTTCTTTTTGAAAAAAAATAGGTCAACAATAAACAATTAATGAAATAATCGCCCGAATAAAAGCTGCTGATTGATATAGTATAGAAAATCCTTTGTTTATCTGTAAATATTTGGTAAAGTGGCCAAAACTGACTCAGTGTTTACTTTGTGTTACACTCAGTGTGTTTCTGTGTATATGTAAAAAAATTTATATTAAGGTCGGTGGCGACTGAATTTTCCCGTGCCACCAGTGCCGACCAAGACCGGCTAGTGAATCTATCATTTGATCATGATCATTCTGTACTGTTTGCTATTCAATATGTACTTATTATAAAAATTTTCCTTAGAAATGACAAATGGTTTTTGTAAAGATAAAAAGATAAAGTATGTGATCATCATTGGTTGATACTTAGGAAAAACAGTGGCCATTATATCTTAAGGAAAAGAGTGGCCTCTAAAAACAGGTTTAATATAGTAAGATGTATAATCTTAACTATTAGTAGAAGGTCCTCAGTTGAAATAAGAGCATCTTCCTATGGTTATGTCAGAGAATTAACTATCATTATAGATTTCTTATTAAAACCTTTAATATTAACCTTGCCATTGACATTGAAAGAAAATAAGAAAGTTGTTTATATCTGTATTTATACTTAAAAGCATTCATGTAACGTTTCTAATTTGAATTTTCCTTTTCTGAAACAAATCATAATTATTCATTAAGTTATGAACAAAGTTATTAGTGAATTAAGTGTCGCCTTGACATTGTAAAATAAACTCTTCTTAACTTGTCTGTTTCAAAGAAAAAGTCATTTAGCATGGAGGAAGGTACCCTAGTACTGGTGTAACTCTCCAGGAACGATGGTTAGGAAACTACCTGCCTATATAACTGAAATACTGTTGGGAAAAGGCGTAAAAACAAAAAGAAAAAGTTAAACTATTATGATAGCTGCGTAGGTAAATATATCAACAAAATGTTGCCATTCCTATGTGCATCGTGTTATTGTTGCTTATGCCAATGTTAATAATTCTATTCTGAAAAATAAATATATGCCTATCCTGTTAGAAATACGGTTCAAATTGCTGTTGTATCATGAGAAACTTACTGTCAGACTTGAAAAAAATGAACGCATTGATCTATGTTCGTGTTTTGATAATTAGCGAATAGTTTTCTTCATTATCTAGCGTAACTTGTTTTGCTCTCCCCCGCCAAAAATATTAAAAGTATCCTGGAAATATTCATAATAATCCTGGTGTAGATCATAAGAACAGAAACAAAGATTTCTGTAATTATTACTATCTCCTATGCCATTATATCTACAGTTTGATGCAAGACTATGCTATCTTCTTCTTTATGTTTTATTGCATAACGATAGTTTTGAATTTAAAACACTTGCCAATTGTTCTTATTAACGTATTGTTGTTGATTGTGAGAAATAGAATAAACAGAATAAAGCATGTTTAAAAGTGCATTGACAGTCGGTACAGTTTCATTTGCATTAATATGTTTTCACTCGTTACCTTTACAAAAAAATTATAAAATGTTATGCTTATAATGCAAGTTTACTACAATTACAAGAAATTATATGTATTTTTATATCCATGAATCATAAAACTGGATTACATCATCAAACTTTTTAAATGTTTTGTCCATTTTGTCCCAGTAACATTTTGTGGCTCTTCAATAAAATGATGACTTATAAAAACTAAGGTGTAACAGCTCTCCTGTTTGTTTGTGTTTTGTTTTTTTTGTTGCGGAAATGACTAAGAAATATCTGCACTGCCATTAGGTTTATTACACGGAAATGCAAATAATAAAAAAATATGCATGTTATATAAGAAAAACAGTTATACTGCGCATCATTATTATAGAATTTAAATGATCATTAAATAACAAAATTTTGATATGGACTACACTGTGACCAGATTGTTCAATTTATGATGTTCAAACACATTGCAATCCCAGAATTAATTAGGAAAAGAATGTCTAATTAGCATTTTTTTTTGTGCAGGAAAGAACTTTTTTTTTTCTGCAGCTGACAACTGACGTCATGTGACTTAAATTCTTGTTGCATAACAAGTTCCTGTCATTTCCAGGCTTCTAAAAGAAAATGCAATTTTTTAAGTGATTATTTCTTTTTCTGTGTAAGCCATGTGAAAAAAAATATGTGGACATACCTGATCATAGTAAAATTATCTGCTGTTAATGAATTCTTTATTAATAATATCAGATAATGGGCAGTAAACAAAAAACTATGAGGATAATAATTTCTCGGTCTTTGAAGTTTAACCATAACCAGTCCTGTTGTTGGCAAATTAATTTTCTCATGCAACAATGCAGAGCACATCC
Source organism: Ruditapes philippinarum (assembly GCF_026571515.1). NCBI lineage: Eukaryota > Metazoa > Mollusca > Bivalvia > Venerida > Veneridae > Ruditapes > Ruditapes philippinarum. Next base: position 33,880 of record NW_026864118.1, read on the forward strand.
ATGCCATCTGTATATGGTCGGTACTGTTAGCTTTTTAGTCAATACTTATGATGAAATTTTCCATAAAAATGATGAAATCGTTTTGTCCATATTGACATGTTCATTTAGGAGATTTAGCATAGTAAGGTTTGAGATAAATGTACATGTACATGGATTTGTAGATAAGGACTGTAGTTGAATTTCTTAATAATTTTAACCGATGTTCAAACTATTAAATATTTCAAGGCAGCTCTTAATAACAGCCCTTAGAATTGCACTCAAATGTAATATGAAATAACTGCCCTTAGAATTCACACAAATGTAATATGAAATAACAGCCCTGAGAATGCACTCAAATGTAATATAAAATAACTGCCCTTAGAATGCACTCAAATGTAATATGAAATAACTGTCCTTAGAAGGCACTCAAATGTAATATGAAATAACAGCCCTTAGAATGCACTCAAATGTAATATAAAATAACAGCCCTTAGAATGCACTCAAATGTAATATGAAATAACAGCCCTTAGAATGTACTCAAATGTAATATAAAATAACAGCCCTTAGAATGCACTCAAATGTAATATGAAATAACTGTCCTTAGAAGGCACTCAAATGTAATATGAAATAACAGCCCTTAGAATGTACTCAAATGTAATATAAAATAACAGCCCTTAGAATCCACTCAAATGTTATATGAAATAACAGCCCTTAAAATGCACTCAAATGTAATGTAAAATAGCAGCCCTTAGATTTCACTCAAATGTAATATGAAAAAACAGCCCTTAGAATGCACTCAAATGTAATAGGAAATAACAGCCATTAGAATGCACTCAAATTTTATATGAAATAAAAGCCCTTAGAATGCACTCAAATGCAATATAAAATAACAGCCCTTAGAATGCACTCAAATGTAATATGAAATAACTGTCCTTAGAAGGCACTCAAATGTAATATGAAATAACAGCCCTTAGAATGTACTCAAATGTAATATAAAATAACAGCCCTTAGAATGCACTCAAATGTAATATAAAATAACAGCCCTTAGAATGCACTCAAATGTAATATAAAATAACAGCCCTTAGAATGCACTCAAATATGATATGAAATAACAGCCCTTAGAATGTACACAAATGCAATATAAAATAACAGTCCTAAAAATGAATTCATTCAAATATAATATGAATGCAGATTTTCATGATTAAATATTTTACTTTTTTTTTATTTTTTAAACTTACTAAATGATTTATGTCCAGTATATCTTTGGGGGTTACATATAATTGTATATAAAGATGCATTTTCAAAATCAGCAGACATTGGCAATGACTCGGCAGAAATGAAGGAATTCTCATATTAGATAAGATAAGTGAATATTATAAATTGTAGGCAATGTTATTTTGTTTCTGTTTTCCCATCAGACAGAAGACGGGTTGTTTGTCATGTAGACCAACAAATTTATAATTAATTATTTCCTCTATTAAATATTCAGTTGCCTCAGATGTCTAATTTGAGTTTTATAAAAAAAATACTTCCCCTTTTGAGTATTTTTTTAAAGAGTTACTTCCCCTTTAAGTTTTTGTCCAATACTATTATCAAAATCTTAACGATACTACATGTATATGATAATTGAACCTGAAAACATTTAAAAATTTGCATTATTATCTCCATATAAAATTGTATGCAATAGATTGATTTGAAACATTACACAGATTCCTGCCAACATAATTTTGTTATGTTAAATATCAAGTACTTTAACTTAATTGATGTCAAGGTTATTGTCAAATCTCTGTGGTTGCTTGTATCGCAATTATGAGTAATTAAATCCCACAAGAAGCAACACACCTTTTAATTAGACCCATGCCATTTAAAACTAATGACTATAAACTGAGCATTTTTATATCTGTTAAAAGCAGTTGCAAAACAGAATATTTTTCCCCTTTCCTTTCAATGTGTTGATAAGAGTTTAAGTTTTTTTGGGTTTTTTTTCGAAATACATCCGGGTAATTGTGCCAATGCATACACAGTCCATACCTGTATTACAAATAAGCATATAATAATTCTGCGAAAATATATATTTTATATACTGCAGGATTATTTTTGTGACTTTCAAGAATCTATAATTTGATCTTAACAACAAAACAATAAACTGTCAGAGCATTGCAGTAATTGTTGAAGTCTGCTAGGTTGTTTCTCAAAAACCTGCAGTATTCTTTCTGATATAATAATTTTATGTAACAGATTCAACAAACATGTGTCGCTCATTTGTGTGCTGTAAATGAATTTAGTTATTGTCAAGGTGGTTGACAAATCTCTATATGTTGCCTTTTGTGTAATTATACCAAATACAACCAACACCCCTTTTAATTACACCTTCCCTTTTAAAACAAATGACGACAAACTGAGCATCTTAAAAGCATCGCTGCAGGATTGCAATGTTAATGTTTCCAGAAAATTACCCCTAACCTTAAACTACGTTTTTACTAAAATATGAACAATAATTGGTGAATAAAAATTACTATCTTCTCACAGTACTAAAATGTTTTATAAATGATTGTTTTTTACATGATTAGAAACATGGCTATACTTAACGTCACATTGAAAATAATGTGCTAATTGTAAGGGATTTTGACAACAACACAAGTATAAGACATGTAAGCACATTATATGATTCTGTTTGACAATATTTTTCATTTGTTTTCAATTGAATTATCTCAGAACGAGCTTCCATTGTCCTGAACCCTTAACCTGCTGATTTTAATATCAAAATATAAATATTTATATTATATTAGAGATATTTATATTTATATATTCATTTATATTTACAATCAGTAAAGCGTGTATAGTCAGGCTGTACAGATTGGCTGACCTGGCTCTAAGTACTTGAGGGGGTTGGTGGCCTAGAGGTTAAGGTGTCTGCCTCTCAACACAGGGATCATGGGTGTGAACTAAAATAGATATGCTTAAGCTATGTACTTGTGGAAAATTGGCTAATTACTTTTGCTTGGTAACAATACTTCATGGTATTTGTTACTAAACATTATTTCATCATGAATTCAATTATGAAAAAAAGGTCTTAATTTCATTAATATTGATTTTTATTTTTACCTCCATAGCTCTTGAGTCAATTTTTCTCATTTTAATTGAATCAGAAATTTATATGTTTCACTTTCGCGGAAGAAAGTTATGGCCTCAGACTATGGAAAGTTTTGCCCTCAGACTATAGAAAGTTATGCCCTCAGACTATAGAAAGTTTTGCCCTCAGACTATAGAAAGTTATGCCCTCATACTATAGAAAGTTTGCCCTCCAAATTCTCCAAATTTAAAGCAAGACTGGTCTATTGAACTGATTAGTCAAAAGAATTGATTAAAAAAGTAACATTTACTGGTGAATGAGCTGTGACCCTTAAAGAATGATTTGATCATTTTCTTTTTTGCCTATTAGAAAGTCCTACATAAATCATTACAATTCTCTATATATTTAGGTACTTTACTTAGAGCTATAACAACCACAAGCATCAGATGTTAAAGGTATAACAAGATACTTTAGATCTTTTTAATAATAATTTGTTTTAAAGGGTAAAGTAATTTGTACTTTAGACAAAAACAAAAGCATCATATGAAATACGTCAGACCTCTATTGTTCATAAATGTACATGATGCTTTGTACTTTGTAAGGAGAGATTATTGTTTACTGATTTTAAAACGGCAGTCTTCAAGTTACCCTGAAATAGTCATTTTTTGAGAAAGAATAAGAAAACAAATGTGTCATTTTCTCATCAGTACCTTTGTCACAGTTGCTATAGTGAATTTGTTCATGTTTGTTAATGATGGTCCCGAAGGAAAAGTTATGTTCTTTGAAGTCAAACTCCAATCTTGCTTGTATTGTCTTTGTCTGATCACTTCATAAGCAAGTGGGCTGGTACAAACACAAAAGCATCAGAGTTTTCAGTACATAAAGTTAAAGTACTTAATGTAACATCGATCAGTTTTTGGAAGCTCAATATATATAATAATGGTCAGTCAAGTTTTTTCAAATAAATAGTGATAATTTTGGATTGCTTTATGTCCGCAGTGAGGTTGTTGGGCGTATGGTAACTGAAACTGGGTTATATATTGTTTCCAAGGCTTTTATTTCACATTGCTTTCTTTGATAGATTTGAGCCACGTCACAACAAAACCAACATAATGCGTTTGTGACCAGCATGGATCCAGACCAGCCTGCGCATCCGGGCAGTCTGATCAGGATCCATGCTGTTCACTATCAGTTTCTCTACTTGTAATAGGGTTTGTAAGCGAACAGCATGAATCCTGATCAGACTGCGCGGATGCGCAGGCTGGTCTGGATCCATGCTGGTCGCAAACGCACAATGTTGGTTTTGTCATGACGCGGCTCATTTGTACATTGTAGAATTTTAAATATTCATCTGAAATGAATCAGGAATATCTGTCTGGAATTTAGGTCTGCATGTTGCAGTTACAGAAGTATCACGAGAATGTAAACTGTAATTTTTCTAATCAAATCATTGATATGTCAAGTGAATCAAGAGCATATTCAAAGCGGAAGTTTTTAATTCCAAATTGTTTATCTAGCTCATGCAAAAGTAATCACTGACGTAAAGTTTTGAAACATTACACTTCGGGTAACTAAGGTAGAAAATATTAAAACATTGGATAACGAGATATTTTGGCTCCTTTTCAATATAGAAGCTGAATGAAAACTGATGAAATTTTACTGCCGTTTTCCGGGTTACTTGGCAGGAGTTCAAGAATCTGTCATAAAATAAGAAAAAGCGGAGTTTTATGGCAGTTGAAAATGTTTAAAGGTCGTCATTGAATTCATTAGGCAGGAAAATTGTTACAAAAGCATTAAAGCAGGTTGCAGTTTTCTGGGGAGTCCTACATAATTTTCTGGTTTTATAAAATGCCAAGAGATGCTATGATACATTGCTCATGTTGCGTGTGGGCATTGTTTCTGCTAATTATTATGACTGGTTTCTCCAGACACACCTGGGGCTTCCATTCTGGAGGTATGTCGTGACTTTTCTGTCAAATGGTATAGGTTTTATTTTACTTTGTTGTAATTTGTTGGGAAACTTTATTGTAACTTTATATGATAAACATATGCGTCAGATAATCACTTCTAAAAGTACTGGTACACACCTTAAATAAGAAAAAGCTATTTGGAATCTATATTGACATCTAAACATCTGACCTATGTGCTGTTAGGCCTGAAAGTTATTCAAGTTGGCCATTATGTTTTATTTTGTTGATAATTAAGAGGTTTTTGTGGGTTTTTTTTAAAGGTATCAGACTAATGCTGACCACTGTCCAAATATGTAATGCTACAAAACAAGACAAATAGGTTATTGCCCCTTGCATTCTGAACTTTAAGCACTATTCCATAACCCATGGCAATTGTGAGTAATTGCCCATTGGATAAGAAGACTGTTGTCAATGGCAAGTTTGTAGAATATATACATTGTCACAGACCATTCCTTCTTTTGCATGCATATTAACATTGCAGAAGTTGGCAATGAGTTGTTTGTGAACAGTGTGGTTAACCACAAATAGGAAATCATGTATAGAACAAGGCTTATAGAATGAGATTTTGTAGATATTCAAGTAGACATAAACAAAAACATCTCCGATCAATGTAATTTCTCATTGACCAGATATGATTCACTTTTACCAGATTTTTTTGTAAATAAGCTTCATCATGTTATCTTTTATTTGTTTGATCAGACCAAGAACCACCAGGATACTGTTCTGGAGAACAATGTATCTTATACAGCGGCAGATTAGCATTCTTTCAAATTGTTATCATACTTGTTGACAAGTGTTTCCCTAGAATATAAGTTATCTTTTGCCTCTGTCTTTTACCGGTCTTGTACATTTACAATATTGGTAGTATTGGACTATATACAACTGGTCATTGACTTTTTCTCAGTCACGATCACCAATATTGTTTTTGTTGTTTTGTGTCTTAGTTCTCAGTTGCAGATGGTGATAATGATTGTGATAATTGGGTAAAAATGGATAAAATTATTCAAATTGTGTATCAAAAGTTGTACAAGGATATCTGATGCTTTGTTTAACTTTTCTTTCTTCGTCAGGAATAGTATAGACAATCTCCTCATTGTTTATGCCTAGATGATCATTTTTCACTTCTTCAGCTTAAGTGATTTCATTGAAAACTGCAGATTACTTGAATGGTCTTATAGTATCCTAGAAAATTTTGTATAGTGTTGCAGGCTGGTAATTTGAATAATAATTCCCAAGTTACCACAAAAAGTCATCCTTTTTAATTGCGTAATTATTAGTTGACATTGGTTTATGTAAGCATGAACTGTGACCTAAATAGTTTCAGCCTTAATTGTAAACAATAAAAGCCGGTAATTTGCATGTGTCAGAGCCTGACAAACTGGGGTCAAGTTTGAGACTTGGGAGGTCAAGGACTGTTTTGGATTATCCTTATGAAACCAACTTTTATGATTGTGTTAAGTTACGTTTGTCAAGACGACATTCAGTAATGAATGTGAATGTACTGAAAGTTATTTTGACAGTTTCCAAAAATAAGATTTTTTGACAACCAAACCGTCTATTAAGCTAAAAGAAAATACATGTAAAGTGTATGTCGGTCGTGCATTTTACAGGTAAAACAAAGGTTTGGGATGGCAAAACAAGACATTAACAGCAAAATAAAGAGGAAAGGCATTTTCTTTATCATTTTTGTTAAGTTATCCTAGTTTCTTGTCTGATGACCATGAATGATAGCAAAAAAACAATAACAATTTGTACAATAAATATTGCTTTGTTGACAAAAAACACTCCGACTGTCTGAATAGTTGATGGAAAGGAAAATAATCCTATTATTATTATAACACTGTCCAAATACATAGGGGTCCAGTGACCACACTACTGAAAAAAGGATAGGGTTGGCCATATAACTGAAAATATAACAAAAGAGAATGATAGAGTTCATGTCATAGCTATAGATGAAGGGGCAAATGGCCCTGTATAAAACAAAAGAAAATTACAATAGAAACGTCCCTTTATCATAATGAATATGTAATTCAAGGTTGCCAGTTCAATCAATGTAATTTCAAATTTCTTAAGAAATATTTGAGTATCTTAACATTTAGTTGTGAAGAGTTTTGATTCGACAAATTGACATTTTTGACTAATTTTTGGTAAAAAGCAGATAAAATATGAATCACATTTAGGTAGTGTGTCATTTCCAGTTCAGACAGATTTTGACCCTACAATAGTGTGAGCAAGTTGACTTAATTATTATGTTCATTATCTATAAAAGTACAATGCAAGAGTACATTGAAAGATGACATTAGTATGACCTTTGATAATTGACCAACTGAAGTCTTCCAGGCTGTTGTGTGCAAAAATTTATCTGGTTTTGTTTATCAAATTGGTCAATTTGATTAAAATGTTTGTTGTTGTTATTATTTTTGATGTTATTATTATTATTATTATTATTGTTATTATTATTATGTCTTCATTATTTAAGTTAAACATGTCATATGTTAATAAAGTACATGTATTATCTTTTCTTGACAGACAAATTTGCAGGGGTTATTTTTGTTTGTTTTTTAAGGTTTATTGGAAGAATTAAATAAAATAGAATCTGTACTATAACAAATCTTATCAATTCTGTGTGATTAACAAACAGTAGAAAAACATCCAAAATTTTTCACTGAATTTTATTGCCATAAAATTATATTAATAATACGCCTACAGCCAGGCCAGAATACGTTTACAGGCTGCTGTAAATTCTAGAAAGCACCACTTACAAATTGTTATGTTTTGTGAACTTTATGCAAAAGTATGTCTGTAAATCTAAAAGATAAGGAAACTTCAGTTATTGAGTCTGATTAGTGTGTAACACCATTATAATAATTGGGTCCAAACTGTTAGAGATATATATAAGGTCACTGACTGTTATGACAAAATGATATTTGGATATTTCTATTGCATTGATTATTCCTTATGTGTGACTTTACTTTCTAATATATTGTTCAATGAATTGTAAATATTTAACTTCATTCCATTATTTTATTTAGACCAGTTAGGTTATTCACATTTTCATAATAGGGTTTAAATCAAAGCTCCCTATCCTTAACCAGCATAAATCGGTAAATAAATCTTCAGTATGTGCTAGAAGGTCATCACTCTTTCTGTTTTTAATATCTTTTCAATTCTTGTGGACAACACTGTTCTTTAGTCATCATCCTTTGCACCAAATTTTTGTTATTGATCCCTAAAAAAAAATCTAGGGGATTTGGGGTAAATTGTAGTTATGTATGACCACTAACACCCCACCCCTTTAAGCATGCACACACACTTTCCTGAGAGTTGGACTGAGTTAGCAACAGTTTTTATGAGTTCATGCAATGCAACCTTATACTCAGAAGCCATACAGATGCTCTAGGATTGTTCACAGCAAAACAAGCTTAAGTGTTGTTGACCTTTCCTATGAAAAACTTTAAGGGTGTTCCTGTTTTGTAGACTATTATTATTTTAATTGTCACTTTTAAATTATACTCTATATTGCTTCAAAGACTTGAAATCTTGTAAATATTTAACCTTCAATAGTAAAGCATGAACCATTTGGATACTTTTTTCCATGGCAAACACCAGGCCAAATCCTACAATTTAAAAACCCTCAGACCAAAAGAACAACCATGAAATCTAACCCTCAGACTCGGTACTAGCTGTTACTTGCTTCATTGTACAACTGGAAATCCTTGGACAATTAAAATGTGAAAGTCAATGAACTACAGCCAATGAGTTTTTGACAAACTTCTCTTTTTCTGTGAAGTTTATACTATTAAGACAAGGCAGGTTATTCACATTGGTAAAGAGCTTCCAACATATGTTGACGATCCAAAAACCTACGTATGTCACTAAGATTTAATTCATCTGTTACGTTGACAGATAAATCTGTGTTTAATATTGATACAGTTTTCAGAGTACCTGTGATTTCATTCCATATAAGTGCAAGAGTTCAAAAGCCTGATATTAATACATTTAGATGTGGTATTGAAATAATCAGTTATTTTATATAGATAAATACATGTATATGTATTTTTCAATCCTTACATAAATTACATCTGTTTTGTTATTTAATTTTTTTTATTGTTGATATAGCAAAAGAACAATTGCATATTGTGTAAGAAGAGGAATGGGGGGAGAAAGAAAAAAATCAACATTAATAGCTTTCACTTATGAGTCATTTTCAATTAAGATGAGCATCTTTGGTTCTGCAGGACATTGACGTCTGCTTCACACGAGAACATTTTCATGTTAGATGACGGAAGGGAGCTTGTAAAACATAATGTTTTAGCGTTTGTTTAAATGATGCAGCTTGCAAACAGATGTCTGACTTAACAATGGCAGAGATAAAGTGACTAATTGATGTATCAAGAAAAAAAAAGCGTTGGGACGATGATGTGCAAAACATGCATAAAAATGATGTAATTGTGCTCCGTATTAAATGTTGTTACAAGCAAAGTTTCCGAAAATAATTTCAAGATTAAAACTGAAATGTATGCATGAAAGGTTGTAGATATTGTGTGAAACTGTTGAATATAAATCTTGTTTATTTACAGTTAAATAACGGAGCTTACAGCTCTAGACACCAATTCTAAATTTCACCTCACATTTACTTAAAACAGAACTTCTTAAACTGAAAGTTTTTTTGCCTTTATTAGTTCATTTATACAAACGACATCACTGCGGCAACATGGTAAAAGCTGTTGGAGAGTGCAGTGGAAAAGCTTTTAATGCAGTAAAGATAGCTTGAGAAGTACGATAAAGAGGAATGACTTATCAGTGAATGGCATACTCATATATGTAACTTTACTAAATTGTTTATTCGTTAATGAAAGACGGATAATGTCACCCGTTTGAAAAGTATTGACCAGTGTCTTAAATAAACATTACTTCCTTTGAGCGTTACCAACTCTTTATTGACTGAAAATCCCATGCATAGATGTTAATATTTGAAGCACTCCCGAAGTCAGTTTGTTGACCTTTTTGGGGTTTTGTCCGGGACTTTTATTTCAGGATTGTGCTTGTGAAATATTACCATCACATAATCATTAATTTTAAAAAATTTATAATTTTTAACCTTCATTGGGAAATTAATTTTAAAGAAATGTTGGTGAATTCTGAAAAAGTTCCATTCCCAAGGTAGACGTGTAGAAAGCTTTGTTAATGTGAAATTTGAGTTTTCCAAGAATTTTTTCCATTTACCAAAGTTCTGATATTATCTTAGACCATCCCTAAACCCACAATTTTTTTTTTAATAAATGGGTTTAAACATCAAGGCAAACCTTCTTTGTAATTTTTTTGATCTACTTTGTTGTAAAAAAATATTCTCGCACAGGTGAAGTTAATTAATGAATAAACATGTATACAACTATTAGGAAACTCATATTATTCGTGATTTAGTAATTTAACAGACTGTTTAGTTGATCATCTAAACGGAAACAACTTTTATACCTTTGGAAGTAATGAATTTTATTACAAAGTTAATGAAATTTACGATCAAGATATAAAACAAAGATGTACTTCTGAAACATTCATTTCAATATTATTGGTACTATGTAATGATATATATATATATAACAACTGGACTCGCAACAGATACGTCTTAAGACACCTTCAACGTGCATATTATCATGAATTTTATGCCGGAAGCATGAAATTTTATTAAGGGAGGGATCACCTTATCTATTGTACAGTGTATCATTTTAATTACCATGCTGACGTGAGCTGAGCGCTTTTAGATATATGCCATTTATACTTTACAATTTTATTTAAAGCATGAAAACTGTTCTGGTACTTACTGTTGTTAAAATTTTGCAGAATTAAAAATTTTTGTTATTTTTTTGTGAACTATGTAAAATAAAAAATTAATTTTCCTATTTGTTACATTTTTTGTATTAATTAAAGCTAATTATATGTTTGAAGATAAGATTATTTTAGTTGTTTTGAACCTTAAACCCTGAATGTATTTTTAGTTCAATAAATGTTTTGATTTGTATTTTCATTCTAACACTACACGTTTATTTGAATTAAAAAAAAGTCCTTGCATAAAGAATATTGTCTTGAATGAGATAATATAAGAAGAGTTAATTTATGTTAATTTGTATTTCATAAGAAATGATGTATGAGGTGGCATTGTCACATCTGTTAAGTGGTATATCATCCTGATTTTTAATATGTATATAAATTTAGCTTTTGGTATTGTTAATGATATCCGGAATTCAACACCCGGAAATTCAAAATTAACATATGACCCAGACTCTAGTTTGTTATACACAATATAAATAGAGTCTAATGCCCCTAACTGCGTGATATTTTGACCCCTTGTTTAAAAATTATGTTGCACTCAAATGTGGACTGAAATGTTATTCAGTGTAAATATAAAAATCTTGAATTACAAATACAAGAGATAACAAGAATCAGGTCACTAAGATTTCGTTCATAATATAATCATGGCAGGAAATTGTAATATCACTGAAACCATCATAAAATGGGGGCTCAGGTTTCTAAAATCTTGTGAATGAAAATGGTAAAATATGTTGAAATACTCCCCAAAGACCTGTAGGTATCACTATATTATCAATGGGATTCCTTCACTATCATTGTTTTATCTAGTTAGGAGATATCAAGTGGTTTTTGTTCACGTCTGCTATATCCTTAAAAATTTTCACTTTACCTATATCCTTATGATAATGGACTTGTTTGATTTGCATTTTCAAAAAACTGAAACTGTCCATTGCTAAAAAAATAAGAAAGGAATAACAGATCACAAAGTTCTAGAATAAAGTAGCTTGACCGTATAGAGCCTGGTATGGAAATAGGCTAGCCTGGTATGGAAATAGGCTAGCCTGGTATGGAAATAGGCTGGCCTGGCACTCTCAGATGGTGTATAAGCCTACCATTATCAAAGAGTGTTCCAAACTCAATGGTCTATGATAAAAATAAATTACCAGCAGATATACATCTTTATTTTTGGGGAGTTTCTGATTGGAATGAGAATTATAATTACACAACTATTTGCTTGATAGGATTTGAATTGTAATTGAGTGATATAGAAATCTTTCCAGGTTTAGGGAGTGGAAAATGGTAACAAATTGAGATAATGATTTTTGTTTTTTAACCACTGAATTTCTAATTTATTACTTTTCTAGGGACTAAAATCTGCATCTCCTATATGACACAGTGCATTGATAAATTAAAAGTGAATTAAATTTATTAGGAATCTTAATGATGAATTTGAGATTAACAAAACATTTCCAGATTTTTCTGTGCACCAGTTGCCTCTTGTTTGATTTCAACCTTCTTAAGTTATATTTTTGTCTTTATATGAGATTTTCACGAGATAGTTCAGGAAATTTTTGTCTTAATAAAGCGAATAAGAACATGTCACACTTAGAAACTACAGGAGTCATTATGCTTGAACCATTAAGTCGGGTCCATCTTCGGATAATATAAGGAAAAGTGTTCTGCCTTCGCTTATTGGGGCAGAATCTTTCACAATGGGGAATATCTAGATATAAAAATATAAGAAAGTTTAATCCACTTTTCCAGCTTTTATTTAATTTGTAAACACATATAGTTTAATCAGGCAGAATGATCTAATATAATAACATAATATTTTTATTCTGACATATCAATGAAAGTAAGTTTTACATTCATTTACTTGAATTGCTTATAAGACAAAAATAGATAATATTCAAATATTAAGTAACAACCTGTTACCTGAAGTTTTTAACAAAGTTTTTAACATTATATTCACAATAAGAACAGTTAAGTGTTCTTAACTAAATTTTAGTTGTTTAACATCAAACATTTACAAAATGTACATAGAATAAAATACAACTTACCTAGATATAAAAATATAAGAAAGTTTAATCCACTTTTCCAGCTTTTATTTAATTTGTAAACACATATAGTTTAATCAGGCAGAATGATACTGCCAGCTGGAAAAGGGATCTTTTAAGGGGTTCTCTCACTGTCCATTGGTTTAACTTAGTTGACCAATAATTAAACATTATTTCTAGAGAGGCGGAACTACAAGATCTGGCTTAAGTCTGAAAATACTTGAGAAATAACTTACATATTTTCTAAACACTATTAGTAAATTTAATTGTCTATGTTTTTAAAAGAATAAAGTTTATCACAGATGTTAATATAACAAGCATTTTGCAATTCTTTGTCTGGTGTAAAAGGTTTTTAGCACATTGGCAGCTCTGTAACAACATGTCACCTGTTTGAGACATTCCAATTGACCACATAAATGTACTTGAGATTTAACAAAGAAAAAGGGTATTATTTAGTTTTATCATTTATAAATTTATGCCTAATTTTGAAATCAGAAAATACAAAATAAAATTTAAAATGAAATTCAATACAAATATTTCACTCACTTATTTAATATACACAATATAAAATATAACAAGAAAATAGCTAATTTTTCATAGCATGACACGACCTCCCCCCTGAAATTACTTTATTCCTATAAAGTGTAAAAGTTTGTTTGTCGGACAGTGAGAGTTCTAGGTAAGTAACGGCAAAATATACAAATATAAACCTGACTGCAAAAACACCAAAATTGTGAAACGTACTAATAATGTATACAATAATGTTGTAATATAAGATAGAAAGATTAAAACCAAAATAATTCCATATTGGAAATAAGTAATATCTTTTTCCCTGTTATCAACATCATGTAATACAAAGTTTGTGAAAAATATATATGTACATGTATCATACAGACTTTATAGATCAATATTATAATAAAACAATACAAACAAAATACATCAGTAAAACATTTCTATTTTGCAGAATATTTAGGTGCTTATTTCCTTAGTTCATATCAGGCAAATGGTTTGACAAAGGTATAAGGAGTTGACCATGTTGGAAATAAAAATAAACACAATATGTAGAACTCAAAATCTTTCTTATCTTCCTAGATGTTAAGGGTGAAACATGGTGCTGTTTTTGGACACTGACTAATTTTCCTGAAAGTTTGTTTGTCAGGTGGCAACAGTCCCAGTCAAATGACAGAATTGGGTACCAAAAACCTCTGATAGAAATACAGTCAAGGGTTTGTGGTACATAGGCTTGCCAGTAGTTTGGACACAAAGACAAATGTATTAAAGGAATTTGTACACAATCTTTTCCATTCGTTAATTCAACGACCAGAGAATTTGATGTTTTCCGTTGTTTTAGAAGGTATATTGTAACAGACACAATGAAAAGGAAAGTACAAATTGATAGTGCTAAAATATAGTGTTCCAATTGAATATTTAATGTTTCAAAAAAATTAGGTGCATCAGTACTTGTAATTTTCTTTTGTTTATAAATAAATGATGGAACAGTTGAGGCTGAAACATGTTTCATTTGAGTACTTCTCAAAACAGTTACCATAATTAAAAGTTTCCTCAGTTTAAGTGAAACAAAAATAAGTATAAACAGACATAAACCTGCCACAGCTGTTGTACAATACAATAAAATTTCATCTGTGGAAAGCCAAGAGTCTTCAACTGTTATTTGTCCAGCTAGTAGAGGTTCAGTTAATGTCTGAAATGCTATAGCATCATTCTTAGCAGCTTCAGTCATTTTCTGTAGACTTAGATGAGACTTTCTGTCATCAGTTATTATTTGATTCATTGAATGATTATATAGCCTAAAGTGTGGTACTTCAATATTAAGTGGGTTTTCAAAAAGTGAGTTACTTTCAATAGATTGTATTGAAGTATCATTATACCCCCAAAAACGAAGTTTGGGGGGGTATATAGGAGTCACCCGGTGGTCGGTTGGTCGGTCGGTCGGTCGGTCGGTCGGTCGGTCGGTCCAGACGTCCGTTGCATTTTCCTTGTCCGGAGCATAACTTGAAGACTAATGGTTGGAATTCAATATAACTATATACAATGGTCAAGCACATTGAGAGGAAGTGCAGTGCACAAGAACCATAACTCTATCTTTACTAATTACAGAGTTATTGCCCTTTGTTACTTTTCCTTGTCCGGGGCATAACTTGAAAACTACTGGTTGGAATTCAAAACAACTTCATGCAATTGTCAAGCACAATAAGGGGAAGTGCAGTGCACAAGAACCATAACTCTATCTAAAGTAATTACAGAGTTATTGCCCTTTGTTAATTTTCCATTGCTTTCTTTTGTCCGGACCATAACTTGAAGACTAATGGTTGGAATTCATTATAACTTCATACAATGGTCAAGCACATTGAGAGGAAGTGCAGTGCACAAGAACCATAACTTAATCTTGACTAATTACAGAGTTATTGCCCTTTGTTACTTTTCCTTGTCCAGGGCATAACTTGAAAACTACTTGTTGGAATTATAAACAACTTCATACAATTGTCAAACACAATAAGGGGAAGTGCAGTGCACAAGAACCATAACTCTATCTAAAGTAATTACAGAGTTATTGCCCTTTGTTACTTTTCCTTTGCATTCTTTTGTCCGGACTATAACTTGAAGACTAATTGTTGGAATTCATTATAACTTCATACAATGGTCAAGCACATTGAGAGGAAGTGCAATGCTCAAGAACCATAACTCCATCTTGACTTATTACAGAGTTACTGCCCTTTGTTACTTTTCCTTGTCCAGAGCATGACATGAAAACTACTGGTTGGAATTCAAAACAACTTCATACAATGGTCAAGCACAATAAGGGGAAGTGCAGTGCACAAGAACCATAACTCCATCTTGACTAATTACAGAGTTATTGCCCTTTGTTACTTTTCCATTGCTTTTTTTGTCCGGAGCATAACTTGAAGACTTATGGTTGGAATTCAATATAACTTCATACAATGGTCAAGCGCATTGAGAGGAAGTGCAGTGCACAAGAACCATAACTCCATCTTCAGTATTTACAGAGTTATTGCCCTTTGTTACTTTTCCTTGTCCATAGCATAACTTGAAAACTACTGTTTGGAATTCAATACAACTTCATACAGTTGTCAAGGACAATAAAAGGAAGTGCAGTGCACAAGAGCCATAACTCCATTATGACAAAATACAGAGTTACTGCCCTTTGATACTTTTCCTTGTCCGGAGCATAACTTAAAAGGTACTGGTTGGAATTCAAAACAACTTCATACAATGGTCAAGCACAATAAGAGGAAGTGCAGTGCACAAGAACTATAACTCCATCTTCAGTATTTATAGAGTTATTGCCCTTTGTTCCTTTTCCTTGTCTTTCTGGACTTATTACAGAGTAATTCAATAAAACTTCATTAATGGCCAACCTCATTGAAAGAAAATGCAACATACAATTAAATTATAAAATTAAGAACCACAACTATCTTTAATTGCCCACAACCATAACTCTATATTTCAATTCTTTTACAAGGTATTCTGTTACTAGTAACATCCTCATTTCTGAAGCAGTCTTGTGGGGGTATTAATCACATTTAGTGATAGTTCTAGTTGAAGAATTGTTGTAGAACTGCCAAATTTATGGGGTGTAATTTAGAAATTGTTGTTTCTTGACAATTTGACAATCTTTGAGGTAAGAACATATTTTTAGCTGTAACTGAACATTGGCATGGTACAGATATTGTACAAAAATTACATCCAGTTACCATGTGCCTAGATGAATTACATATGAATTGTAATGTTTCAATTTTATATACAACAATACTTGTTTTAGATAAGACAATCATGTTTGGATTTATATGATCTAAAATAAATCTGAAATTACAATTTTGTTTTACCATAGCTTTATCATTCTGAAATACACCAAGGATACAATTTGGAGTTGTTATTGGTGTAAGAACTTTATTAAATTTACACAAAAATTTAAAATTGTTCATTTTACAATTTGCAAGATCATTTTGATTAAATGTTGTATAAAATTGGGAATCATGTGTCATAGCAAAAAATTGAGGTAAACCTATTAACTGGGTTGCGTGGTTTGTAGAGTCATTTACTGGTACAGAAAATGACTGTATACTGTACAAGGTTAAAGGTCTTTTGAATGGAACAGTAGGAAGTTTTAGGGCAACATATAACCTTGACCCTTTTCGTGCATAAACTGTTTTTACGTTTTCATATATGTCATTAATATCTGTATATACAAGATGAAAACCATTAAATTTGTTATGAATTATTGTCTGAATATCATGTAGTGCTTTTGACATTGTATTTGTATGAATTAAATGAGGAGAAAGTTTGCCTTCTACTAAATCAAACACACTATCTAAGATTTCATTAAATCTGTTTTCTATGTTTCTGGAGTTTTCAATATGTTTTGCAAGAAATACATTCATGGTAGTAAAAGCTCTTTCTAGATTATCATAGGAACTGTATAATTCATTTTGGATATGTTGGATGGCCAACTCATTTGTTTTTAAACCTTCCATTAAATTGGACATTCTTTGATCAGAAGCCTTTATATAAGAAGCAAGGTTTTCTTCATGTTGTTCCACACCAGATACAACTTTTGAAGTTATCTTGTTAAGTGCATTTATGTGATGTGCCAACCTTTCTACATCTTCTACTGTTGCAGTTCCAAATATAGATTTTGATAAATCTCCAATGAAGGATAAAATTGCACGTTTAGATCTACTTTTTACATTCAAATTTCTCTCAGGAATAAGTTTGTAAATTGTTTTCAATGTACTGTTAATCATGATTTCTGTTGCATGTCTTATTTGGTTGACTTCCAATAGTACATCATTAACAAATAGACATGATTTTGCATCTTTTGTACATCCTGGCATATCAATCATATTGAGACTTGTTGGTAATTCAATTTCAAAGGTATGTACCCAGGTTTCTTCCGACAGATATAACTCGGCTTTAGGTTCAAAGACTACACCATAATTTAGTCGTTGCAACTCAGCAGACAGATTTCCAGATACCATAGTAGTACAGAGTGCCATAAGGATCACCATAAGCATCATGTTTGCCCATTTAACTAAAACAAAACAAAATGGATGCAAGTCAGTCATTGTTGCAAAATTGACGTCTGAGTTTTGCAATCTAGCACTTTGATCAGGAAACAGGAATGATAGAGAAGAATAGTTTAAGAGGACAGAACAACATTCATATACTCACATACAAGATCATACACTCATCATTTATAATAATCAAACCTGAACCTTAAAATTTGACTTTCTTACATTAAATGTCTGTTTGGCATATAATAAGTTAGGACAATGCCAAAATAAAGCAATATAATACTTAGTCATCTTATTAAAATATTTAAGCAATTATAAGCAACAATGTCTACCTGCCTTATAATAAATTAATGCACAATGCATAGAATATTATATTATGACAAAAAGTATCTGTGAGTTTATAACAACAATAAAACTATAATTAAACGTTTATCTATAAATCATTTTTATATTGCTATTTCTTAATAGCATATATATTTCAGTTACTTTACTTTCACTACATTTATGTATATTATAATAGTTAATTAAAATCATATGTCAGTGCAAATAATTTTTTTTTAATGTTTATGCTTTATAAAAATTCTTATATTTTATCTGTCTTTTGCTAGTTTTCCAGTTATCTTATGTTTGAAATTATCTAAACTGCTTTTGTATATGTCTGTCAATTAATTATGCCTATAAATTGTCCAGAATTGTTTGTGGTGTCTGTAGATTATCCCACCATATCCTAGAATTACCGTCATGATGCCATGCAAGTGTAGCCATGGCTTTTTCATCTTTCTGCCCAGTACTTTAACAAAATTGGTCAAACCTTTTTAGATATGATACAATGTCTTGGTGTCCATTGCCATAAAATTGGTCCAGCTTAAACACTCCAGCCATTGTTGATGTATGAAAAATTTGTTGTTGGTATTCAATTTGTTCTGTTTGTAATTGGGATTCGTTTTGATCAATCTGTTCCTGGGCTTCGTTTTGTTCAACCTGTTGTTGGGCTTCGTTTGGCTGCTGGATTTGATCTGGCACTGACCGTAGATTGTAGTTTGACGGTCTAGAAGTCAGTACCATTCCTTTTCTCGCTTGGATTATGTGAGAGGTGGCATCTTTCCGCTACCCACCACGTGTTCTGCCTTCGCTTATTGGGGCAGAATCTTTCACAATGGGGAATATCTAGATATAAAAATATAAGAAAGTTTAATCCACTTTTCCAGCTTTTATTTAATTTGTAAACACATATAGTTTAATCAGGCAGAATGATCTAATATAATAACATAATATTTTTATTCTGACATATCAATGAAAGTAAGTTTTACATTCATTTACTTGAATTGCTTATAAGACAAAAATAGATAATATTCAAATATTAAGTAACAACCTGTTACCTGAAGTTTTTAACAAAGTTTTTAACATTATATTCACAATAAGAACAGCTAAGTGTTCTTAACTAAATTTTAGTTGTTTAACATCAAACATTTACAAAATGTACATAGAATAAAATACAACTTACTTAGATATAAAAATATAAGAAAGTTTAATCCACTTTTCCAGCTTTTATTTAATTTTTTAACACATACAGTTTAATCAGGCAGAATGATACTGCCAGCTGGAAAAGGGATCTTTTAAGGGGTTCTCTCACTGTCCATTGGTTTATCTTAGTTGACCAATAATTAAACATTATTTCTGGAGAGGCGGAACTACAAGTTCTGGCTTAATTCTGAAAATACTTGAGAAATAACTTACATATTTTCTAATCACTATTAGTAAATTTAATTGTCTATGTTTTTAAAAGAATAAAGTTTATCACAGATGTTAATATAACAAGCATTTTGCAATTCTTTGTCTGGTGTAAAAGGTTTTTAGCACATTGGCTTCTCTGTAACAACATGTCACCTGTTTGAGACATTCCAATTGACCACATAAATGTACTTGAGATTTAACAAAGAAAAAGGGTATTATTTAGTTTTATCATTTATAAATTTATGCCTAATTTTGAAATCAGAAAATACAAAATAAAATTTAAAATGAAATTCAATACAAATATTTCACTCACTTATTTAATATACACAATATAAAATATAACAAGAAAATAGCTAATTTTTCATAGCATGACAAAAGTACTACGTAAGCTGGTAATTATTTGAACCATTAAGTCATATTAGTTGAGGATATACACAGGGCATAAGAAAAAATTTCTCCTGATTTAGAACAGAAATGTAGGCCGGAATTTATTTTGACTTAATTTAAGAAAAATTCGGATAAAAAAAGTCTTGTTCCAAAATAAACATCCTACAATTCTAGAATAGGAGCAGACAACTTGTTTAAAATCCATGGGGATGTATTATGTTTGTTGGTAAGGTATAAAATAGAACATGATTCTGGAAGTTCTCCAAATCCGGTTACAGACTGTATAATAATTATATTTAAAACTGCAGGTACCTGTAAATGCCTGTTTATATGTATTTTGTCACCTTAGTTTTTTCTTGCTATTTTAAGAGCACAAACAAAAATCATTATGCATGTGTTACAGTGTATCAAGCTGCAATATAGGTACAGTTAAATTGATGAATTGTTATTTAATATATGATGATGATCATATTGAATTTAAATAATTGTCTAAAATTTGCTAAACAATTTACGTAATCTAATAATTGATATTCAAGTTCTAAAAGTTGAACTATTTATGATTCAAGATAAAGGTGTTTGGACTAGATGACCCTTGATTCCCATGCATGTATAATTAATGTCTTATATTGACAGCCATGTTCAACATACCACTATTGGCACCTTTTGCTTGTAAATGGCTGAAAATCATAGTGCAGCCCTGATAGAGCAGACATTAATTAATAATTCGATGTTGATGGCGATTTAGGTGATAGTGTCTGGGAATTGGAACATCTCGTTGGTGATGATTCAGATAAAATAAATTTATCAGTAGATTGCACTGCAGATAAATTATGATTCTGAGTTTTTGGAATTTTCTGTCGGCAGATATTACTGATTTTTAGATCAATGTTATGTTTAACTATATAACAGTTTGTTTACCTTCCTCTCTTGCTTGAACAAAGTCTCGTGAGAGGGAATCATGTGAGCTGCTGTACTCTGTGACCACTGCGTAACCTTGGGGATGAAATGCACCTCTCACTGCCATGTCACCTAGTGACAACTTTATTGACCAATAAGAAGCTTGCTTATGGATTTGAAATTTGTCAGCTTCTGTTTACATTTACTTGATATTTTAATGCAGTTACAAGAATACATTAAAAGCTATGATCAAATTGTTCGACTTTTTATTAATAAACGCGACTTCAGATTGCGGGACAATGTTGATAATCAAAGGATTGCTTTGTGTTGCTCTGCTATGAACACTTTGACAAGAATATGCTGTCTTATCTTGCAAATAAGGATTCTTTAAAGAGGTTGATTAATTGATATCATAGAAATGTGTTCAGTTCTGTAATAACTTCAAGATCAGGGTCATTTGTTATCACACTGTTACAGTTTTGTGAGAATACCTGCATGCTCACGTTTTTTAAGCTCACATGGTTAAGTGTTTGAAGTATGGAAATATTCCAGTTTGTTCATTCTTATAATACATTGTAGATAAATCAAATCTTTGCCTTGGATTATCAAGTCTTCTAACAGGCTTGTGAACATAGTCCAAGAAGATAGCTGGTACAAATTATAAATATTACCCAAAATATATACATTTTCAGCTTAATGCAGTAATGGGTTAACTCCTTTTTAATTGTATAAGGAGTTAACTTGTTACTGCTTTGAGGTAAAGAAATATTTAATCTTCACCCTTTTTTGACTCCCAAGTTAAATGTGTTAATTTATTATAAAATAAACTATTATCAAAGAGATGCTGGAAGCACTTATCAGACAGCACATCCAAAATTTTTAGGGTTAAATTAATATGAACAAATTTTAACATAACTGGTTGTTTCTATACGCTTTGTCTTTTAGTGGCAGCCGAATTTACTTGCCTTAGAGCTGAGGGCCATTGAATAAAAAAAATAAAATCTGAAACTGATGTAACCAGTGTGGGACCTAGCTCTGTGCAATATACCATGTCTGCACTAGCTGTTTACTTACCAGGAAATATTTTGAAATAAATCTTCCTAGCAAATAATGAATGATTTGTCCAGATTGAAAGATAGACATTAAGTTCATTTAAGATATATGGTGCAGTGAGGGTTGATTTATTCCCTTGGTTTGATTTTATGACAGAATGGTGCTCTGGTTGGAATTTTTCTTTCAGTATTTTGAAATAAATATCTGTATTGTTTTTGGTTTATTTATCTGTCCATGTAGCAAACTTTCCTTAATAACTGATAGTAATAACTAATAGTAATAACCAATATTCTGACTACTTAAATCTCACATTATTTTCTGAAAATGCAATGCGACAGAGAGACAAATAAAAACTCATAAACCATAAAACTCATTTAACAATTAAGTTTGTACAGATAAATTGTCACAGAGAAATTATGCCTCACCCTAAGGATCAATCGGCTACCTTTGGATTACAGCTCTGATTCACTCCCTATTAAGCTAAGCTGATGGATTTAAACAACACTAAAAATATGAAAAAAAGGCTAATTTTGATGTCGAAATATGCAGGATATATTTTCCTTTCACTGATTTAAAAGTTCACATTAAATATTTTAGAAAAGTATTTCAAAAACAAATTAAAAGAAATAACAAAAAAGAATGAATGAAAAATTTGTTTATACTTTATTGTCGTAATAAAAGCAAAAAGAAACAATTTGTTTATGTCAAATGTGTAAAAAATAAGGATAATAACTCCTGACTCTTAAAGCAGAAGAGATTAAGCCCGTGTTAGTACATCATTTGTTATAGGAGATGTAGACGTTTAAAACAAACGTAAGAAAATACGTTGACATAAATGTCTTACGTAAATTTAAGGCTCTGGAAAATAATACCATTGTGTTTACCTGATATCGCATACAAAATCGAATAATATTTCTCTCTTAAAAACATAGAATATTTATTAATATTTCTAATTTCTCTCTTAAAAACACAATATTTATTGGTATTTCTAATTGTAAATAAATATTATCGTGGGTTTGTAATTTATAAGTTATTGTTCTTTTTTGAGTAGTTTACTATCTTTATATTATAACTTTCTACTTTTAACACACACAAAAAAAGAATTAAAAAAAGAAAAACGAAATAAAAACATCATCAACTGAACTTGCCAATGAGAAAAGAATCAAAACGCTCGTTGTTAATTGGTCATTCATTAAGATACTTCGAGTCGTGAATGGTATAGATTGATTGTACCGTTTGATGACATCATTACGATACGCGATAAGTATTGTCATTTTTTATTCTTTTTTTGTAGACATGACTTACATACTTATAAAGCTAATGAATACATTGGTCGTTTACAATTGCCGTAAATATTGCTCGTAAACTGCCCTGACTTGTGCTTGATGTGTCGTTGATTAGTCTAATTAATGAATATAACAAACAAGGATGGATTTTATACCTATGTATAAACTGATTTAATTAAGTTTAAGATTCAGAACTACGGTAGCTTATTAGCATAGAGTTCTGGTTGCTTGTTCTCAAGTATATTTTATTCATGAGTAGGTATTTCATAATCATATTTTTAAAAAAAAATGAAATTTGTTCAACCTGTCTTTTTACCTTTCATCAAAGGAGTGTTTCATTAGCATAAAATGCTAAAATATTGGATGATAAATAATTAATCTCTTATATTATATAGAACATAGAATCAATTTTTGCTTCAATGTTTGACAATATTTTCAAATTAAATAAATTTTAAATCAATTAAAACAGTCATTCAATTCTTGATCATGTAAAAATCATTTTAATGTATGATAATTTCTTGTTTCAATACAAAATGTATGGAAAGAAAACATGTGCTTTAAATATTGTTGATAGGTCAAAAGCTCATTGACCTAACTAATGGGAGAAAAAAAATTTGAGAGGGATTATTTTAACTTAAAAAGCTGCGTACACAATAATTGTTGAAAAATATGTTTAAAGGTTAATTTCTGAATAAAGTATTCATAGAAGAAAAGTGTATATAAATTCAGTATGTTCTAAATTTGAGTACATCATTGTCATGTGAAATAATTTTTAATCAGTTGCTAAACAAATAAACAACAAAATCACCTAAAACGATACAAGTTTCTATTTCAGACATAATAAACTCATTACGATTTCTTTTGTTAAACTCGTCAACGTTTCATCGCAAAAGGCGATTGTGAAATTTTCAACATTAAATTTTCATATTTACTATTAATATACGTTGTATATTATGACAACACCGGTATTCATTCAAAACTAGGTAAAAATCTTCGCTCTCTACTATCAGTTAGCTGTTCTTGATTCTGATTGGCTGTCGGCTTTCACAGTGAGGCTTTGTCAGCCTAGGTAGTATATACAGTAGCTAGTATTGGCAAATAATTCAGTACAAATTTTATACAGATAGCGAGAGTGTCAGTAGTGAAACTATTTAAGAAAATAACGCATGCTTGCTTTTGCAAAAGGAATTGAATAATTTGAACAAATTTTGAAGTTTTCAAATTGAAACAGTATTTAGAAACACTTGTTATTGCTCAAGAATACAGTGAAGAGGGACTTAGTGTGTTCATTAAAGTTACTGGATTGTATACATATACTTTGTGCAATTTGGAACTTAACAATTTTAACTTGTTCTCAGGTGACAATTTAGTGTGTTCATACTTTGTAAAAATAATATTTTAGAAGAATCAAACATCAAAGTGGACTTTGATACATGTAAAAGTACATTCAGTTATTGAAATGACAGTTATCATTATAAATTTGTGAACGGTGACACTTCTGTTAAGGGACTAAATTCAAGAAAGTGAAACTTTATTATGCCTGCATTTGCCATCGATACTATGGTACCAAGTCACGAGGACATTAACGCAAACACGATCATGGGTATCTATTCAACTCCCGATAACCGGAATATACTTGCTCCGATATACTTCAACTTCACTTGTAAGTATTCACAGATTTACAACACTGTTGTATGATGCTTTCTTACTTTTAACAGCTGTTAACAGCTGCCTGCTGCTGTTTTTGAGATCTTCCTCAAAATTTTTAACCTACATTTTTTACTTGTTATACAAAGATGTGCTAGTTTTATGTTCTGACTCTTTTCCTTTAGTGCACTTCTAAAGAGGAATATTTTTTAAGTAAAATATCTTGCACTAGAATTTACGTAATTGAAGAAAACGTCTGCCCCTGTCCAATACAAGACAATTTAAATCTAACTGTTTTGTTGTAGTTGGGAGATTTATTTTTTAAACAAGAAACTGTTGATTTTAGATCCTAATTGGCTCCATGTGGTGCACGCACGATTTTGTCTTTTTGTGATTTGCTCCGGATATTTCATGTAATGAATCACTATGGTATTAAGTACCCTGATGCTATGACCTTTAAAAAAAAATCCCCCAAGAGAGTCCAATGAACATTTTCTTTGCAATATATCTTTCCAGTAATCAAGATTTTATGACAATCCAGACAGTATGGCATTTATTATTCTTGCATCATGTGGATTATTGCTATTGTTCTGTGCTTCAGTGGGTCAGTGGTGATATTGATTACTGTCAAATCATTTCTCTATAAGAAGTCAGTCTGTGACCTACTGATGAGACGAAAAATTGGATGTTTTCCTCATCTTGTAATCAGAAAAAATAAATTGCATTCCAATAAGTCTTTTATTCTAAATGTTAATGTCAATAATCACTATCTTTCTTGGTTAAATGGTCTGTGAGAAGATCCAGTCCCATTGTTTGTAAGTAATTTCATTCTGTTCTATCATTCCACTTTGTGCTTTTATTGTTAACTAAGAAAGTTAAGTGTCTCTACCATATAAAAGTACAGCCAGTTGTCACTATATTTTAAACTTACCAAGATTTTTCTTGCCTATTTTCTAAGCTGCAGTTTTTTCTTCCATCAAAATCACCACGGACAACTGAATGTTACGTCTCTTCATTCTTTTTAACCTTATTCTTAGCGGTAAAGAGGAGGAGATGACAAACATACTGAACAATAGTTTTGAACTTTACAAAATAACAAACAATTACAGTCTTGCTTTCTGACAGCAGGTAGATTTATTTGAACACCTGAAGTGTAAAAGGTAACCACTTTAAACCATTGCGAAAAAAGTAAACTCAGTGGGGGCAATGTTTGAATGGCATTCTTAGGTGTTAAATAAAAAATACCTAGGTACTACAATTTGAAACTCGGCCCATCTCCTTGGTAGAGACATTATATAGTACAATGAAAGCGAAACCAGAGAAAATCTAAGGAGTGGTTTTAAAACAGAGGTGATTACTAATTGAGTTAAATGATTGCGGAAAATTGTGGGATGCAATATTATAAAGTCCTTTATTTGTTATTATAAGCAGTTTCCGGTATTTTGAATTGATATTTGCTGTAAATACAGGCAAACCACTTAATTATAAGATGAATGTATACTGTATGATAGTTGTAAATTTGCCAAAGAAACACATGATGACGTTCTAATATTGTACTTTCATATGTTTCTTACGTTCACTTTTGTTTAAAAGTACAAGGACACAAAGTTGAGAAACTTCAGTTACATCAGTATTTTACTCTGTGCATAAAAATATATGTAAATTATCAATCTATGAAATTTTTGGTTCAAAACATTCTTTTAAGGAAAAACTCTAGAGATTTTCTTCCATAATGCTGGAATCTTTATGTTGCCATAGGAAGCGATAAGTGGTTTGACGTCATTGTGGCGTTAAATATTTACACGGCCTGAAAATCGCATTAGTAACGAACTATTTTTTCTGGAATTACTGATTATTTTTCCTTTTCTGCCTCCGAATTGCTATACGAAGATTCATTCACAGAAATATGTTCTATTAAGGGGATTACATACACGGGAGAAGGTGTGATGCGAATTCCTTTTTACCGTTTTCTTAATTAGGACTTATATTCCATTTGATTTAATGTGATGACATTTGAAACGTTGCCAGAGAAATTTGCAGGAATCGTAGCTTTTGGATTTTTTTTTACAGGATTTACGACCTTTAAAAGGTTTCACAACAAGTAAATTATCTAGGGAATAATGCAAAAAAAACCATCTAGTTAGTGTTATTTATTTGAGGAAGAAAGGGTTTTTGACAAACCCTAAAGGAAAAGTTTGTTATGATATCAACTAATTAACATCAATTTGAAATGTGACAAAACTTTGAATTTTGTTTATTTTATCATCCAATTAGCATAGATTTCCAACTTTACTATATAATTAAACAAACAACATAACCTTTTAAAATAGTTGATTAAAAAATATATATTGCGAAGTTTAAAGTTTGTTTAAAATAAGAATTATTATAATGAGATTGAATTTAAAACTGAAATCGAGGAAATGGTCACTTGAACGCTACATGATATAGATTGAGATATTTCGGTCATATGTCAGACATTTTGACAAATTACTATCGTATATAATATTATCTCGATCATTAAGTATTAACCTTTTAACCTGGTTTCTCATCTCGTTACTAACATATATATACATCTTCAACTGCTCATTTACATTATAAATGTAATGAAATAAAAAGATACCAAAAAAGAATATATTAACTTGAGTCACTTGTGTAGTTTAAATCCTTCCCATACAAAACTATATGAAATAGACCTGTCTAACTTTTAATCTAGAAAAAAATTACTGACCGAATAGCAAAGAGGACACTGATCTTGGTTGGCTCTGGTCGCATATAAAAAATCTGTTGTGGCCAGTAGGGTGTATAATAAATAGTGGAGTAGAAACTTTTGTAAAAACTGTTTTTGTAGCACTTCATGGTGACTTTTTCACTTACATAATATCAATAAGTCATTGATGCAATATGTCTAAAATACAATGACTTGTTTGTAATAAAATATCACCAATAGTGGCAGGTTTATACATATAGTAGTTTATATAATCATTACCATTAATAACTAGGGCTCTTAACAATAGGTAAAGCTTTTTATCAGTTTATCATGACTTAAATGTGACGGTATTTATCGAGGCAGTTCAAACTAGATATAATTAGCGGTTACGACACATGGACATTATTTGTAAGGTTGTAAACATTAGGGAAATAGTCGCCAAAGGTGGAAGTTATTTTTTATTACCAGTGACTTATTTTGTTTAAACCATAATGGTACAGAGATGTGATTTTTTGGATAAAAACGGGAAAACAGGAAAAACTTGTGTTAAAAAAATGGGTCGACGATGGAGTTTATGTATTGACATGGTAGAAAAAAGAAGCAGTTTAAGAAGATGCAGCTTAAATAATGATGTTTTTAAATCTACAACACCAAGTTTAAATAGAGGTATAAAACTATAAAAAAAAATCATATTTAATTTATTATCTTAATTAATGGTAAACTATGGAAAGATTTAGAGCAAAAACGTGATATGACTGTAGATAAGGAAAGTAGATCAATTTCCTTGGTTTGTTACTAGAAAGTGAACTGAAAGGGATAGTTTAAGCCTTGTGAAGGGATAGTTTGCAATTAAATAGTTGAAAGTTATGCTGATATGACACAATCTTTTTTGATGACTTTAAAACTATGATAGCTAATGAGCATATTTAAATACCCCGAAGATATCTACAATATCGGTGAATAAACCACAGTAGTAACTTCTGGTCACAAGGTTAAATTGTAAACCAATATGTAATGTAATGATGTGATGTTACATACAAAATGATGTGATCTTCTGTAAATTATATCTCTTTAATATCCGTATTGACGTCACAGTCGAGGGGAAGTGTGATCGAATACTGATAGATATGTGAATCACAAGAGCTCGTTTTTTCTCTCAACTTTTCCCCCTATAATTTTCAGATAATTTGTTACCATGACAAGTTAAAATTGCTAGATAAAATAAGATGAACAACACTGGTTTATAGTGGAGGAAAAAATAAATAGGAAGAGAATAAAACGAAACTTTAAACAAGCCTTTATGCATGAAATTCATGGAAATCCGGTTTTATACACATTTATGATAATAAGTTAAGTGAAGATTGTATTCAGTGTAGCTTTGTTTTTTGATATTTTGACTATTCTGTCTGGCATGAGATCAAGAAAAGATAGAATTGACAGCTTGTTGCCTTTGTTTGTACCTGTTGTATCTATAGGTAAAATCACTAAGGTATGCCTAAACCATTTAACAGGCTCTTCTTATACTGATCCCATTCACAATCACTGATAATTTCCTGATAACTGACTTTTTCAGCTGATAACCAACTTTTTTTAAGGCGATCACTTACTTCTTTTCTTTTTTTTCGGCTCAAAATGTGGAAAGTTTGGAAATGGGGAAGGTCATATAAAAGGCTTATTGATTTTTTCCTTTTATTGTTTCATAACTTGGTTCTTTGGTGAAAAATAAAAATTATATAAGGAATGTTATGAAACAAAAAATGTGGGAATTAATCCATTCTTATTGATATGATAAAGATATTAAGCTTACTTTTCTATGTCAAGTCTGAATAAAGACATTTAATTGCCTATGTCTTTTATGTAATAACCTTGCTATAATTTTTATCAGACTTAATTCTGATGAAATGGAAAGCAAGTTTTTTTTTTACCCATGTTTAGTTAATTATTTCAGAAGTTATTTATGCCAAACAAATAATACTGTAGGAGAGAATGTGGTGTCTGGTAGAAAATTGCAAATTTTCATTTTAATTTTCCAGAGAAAATTACAAGTTTCAAGACAAACGGCCTGAGAAAATCTTACGATTTTTACTTTATTACATTATAAAAAGATGTTTGCATTGACGTCATAGCCAGGTTAAAAAGGCAGCTGCTGTTTCAGAATGTTTCAGTTTAAATAAATGTGGTGTAGTTTCAATTACATAAAGAAAATGGGGTTTAATCTGAGATCATCATGATGTTTTAAAATAGTAAGTACTGGGTACTTTAAGGTGAGAGAGCATATATTATATGGAGGTCTTTGTTCTCTGTATAGCCTGTACAACAACTGTTACACCTGGGCTCTTCATCTTGATAAACAACTGTTGAAACAATCAATGAAAAGAAAAAAATGATGTCTCAGATTTGGTGCATATTTTAAAAAATGAAAAGGTGAATAAAAGGTACTGAGAAGAGAGTTCAATAGAATTTGGAAAAAAAAACAAAAAAACATTAAAATGGATTTGAAAAGTATTTCGGTCAGTTGAGAGAAGAGGTCAAAATATAGTGCGACATAATTTTAAAAGATTTTATATTCAAAATCTGTTTTCTTTTCTACTTTCAGACAAACAACAAGAGCTTGATATTCCTTCATTTAAGATTGAAGAGAATGAAGGAAACCATAAAGAGAAGGAAAACCAGAAAGAGACTGGTAAACGACGCCCTATGACACAGATTACCGGTGTACGTAAACTGAAACATACCAACAGTTTCACCGGTCAGGTGCCAAAATATGGGGTAGAAACTCCACATAAAGAAGAATTAGGCAAGGTAATGATAGAGATGATATACTAATCTCCTTGTTCACTCAAAGTATTACATAACCATGGGATTTATTTTATTCAAATCCATAATCTTCTTTTAGAATAATCACATTACGTTTTGAAAAGTAATGTTGTTAAGATAGAAAAACTAAATCTGCATATAAATGGCCTTTTATACTTTTAATCGTCTTCCTAAAATTGGCAAGCAAAAAGCACTAAAATATTCATCTGCATTTTACTTAAGTAGGGCTAATGAATAATTAGGCGTCAATTTGGTTTATACAGTTACAGAAAGAATTTAATGATTCATTAGTAGAAGTGTTTTAGATGCATACAGTGCACATCCTGTGTTATATTTAAATCAGACTGTTAATATATGAAGCAGACGGGCAATTTTTGGCACTTCTTGCTTCATTTGAGTTGATGCTTCACAGACACCTTTTGTTTTGCCAGAATTATTTGTATTTACGCAAGTAGAGTACAAATGTCTGTTAAGGTCGTCAGAATTGCCAAGATTCTCGTGAGGATGCAATTAGGTTTGAAATAGTTCCGAACTGAAGTGCAATAAAGTTAACCTGTATCAAATTGCTTGTTTGGAAATAGATTTTAATGTTGTTTTGTTATATATTTTTCCATTTTATTTTTTAAAATATTGAATTTGTTGTTTCAGTTGCTGAATGATATTGATAGATGGGGCGTAGACATGTTCAAAATTGCAGAATACTCCAACAACCGACCTCTTACCTGTGTCACATACAAGATATTTCAGGTATATACCAGTTACCCCTCAAGTCATTGTTTTTCAACTTGTAACTCAAATAGTAACACTGACCTATTTACCGACATCTCATTCAGAATGAAATAAAATTTCAAATTTGATATCTAGTTATCACTTAAAAGATAATGATTTGAAATTCATTCAACATAAATACCTGGGATGAGATTTTTTTACGTAACAGTCTTGAAATGGCCGCGTGTAACAAAATTAACATTTTTATTACTTAATATTTGATATTTGTATTTATGTTTTGATCGCTTTCTTATTACAGGACAGAAACTTGTGTAATACCTTCAATATTCCCGCAACAACGTTAGTGACCTACTTAATGCATTTAGAAGATCACTATCATTCGGATGTACCGTACCACAATTGTATTCATGCAGCTGACGTCACGCAGTCAACGCATGTTCTTCTATCAGCACAAGCATTAGAGGTAAATATCTGTCATTTGAACGAAGAAAATAACGCGATACTCTAATTGTTGAGCTTGTTGACAACAAGTACAATCTTAAAGGATTCTTTTAGAACTAAACTTGTTTTAAAGTTCCATCTTTCGCACACTTTGAAGGAGGAAATTATCCTTGTTTTATCGACTACAGTACAGCTATTTCATTTCCTAGCATGCTGCAATCTCATGGATATATTTCTTGCTTGGTTTTACACATGGATGTAGGATTCAGAAGCTATTGACAATCTGTCTGCAGATATTAATGTGATTTTGTCACAATAAACATTTTGTTGCATTTCATGCAGACGTTCAATCAATACAAATCAGACGGTGTTAGATTCTTGCTGCAGCGGTTGTATTACCATACGCTGTACAATTTCTGCAGAGAATCTAGACCCAAGGTTGCAATTAATCCATATAATATCTGATGCATATCCTCCCATACACAGCACAATATTTTTTCCATCAGAACGGTTCCCACAGCCTTAATAAAGTTACAGGAACCAGCGTATGCATCATATAGTAGTATCTAATTAAGGAAAGAAAGCCCTCAAGAGTATTAAATAATTTGTATCTTCGTAAACCAGAACCTGAAAAACAATAATATAACCGCAAACTTGGCCATAAACATGCATAATGTTTGCTATATTTGGTTGTTTATTTACTACTTTTATTGTATTGTTGTTTAATATACTTGTTCTTGTGGTTTACAGAATGTGTTCACCGACTTAGAAATTCTCTCAGCCATATTTGCCAGTGCCATTCACGATGTAGACCATCCAGGCGTTACCAACCAGTTTCTTATAAATACAAGTAAGTTTAAATTACTACAAAACAAACTATACTTGATTCATGTTTTGTTAAAATTTTACAAGGGGGAAGACTTGTTTACTAGTCATAGGAATAATATTCTGTTTATCCAAATTTCAAACAAAAGAAGTTTGTCTGACCATATAGGTGAAAAGGCCATGGAGGGTAAAATTGTCGTGTTAAGTTTGAATAGGAGGATATAAATTGTTGTGACATGGATCTTGATAAATCTTATAACTGTTTGATATAAACATTGAAATCTGGGTAAATTTGACAGGATCTGAAACTATTGCCAAAATATTAACCCAACCAGTACATTCCCACACCAAACATTGGAATTCACCTTAAAATATTTAGTTTAATTATTTGTTAAATAAATTGGTCAACAACAAAAGATAGTACGTCAAAATATTAAATTCTTTTGTTCTTCTCTGTAAACTTGTTGAAATCTCGTAAATCTATTAAAAAAGAACCTTTGAGGCTCGACCGAAGCCGACAAAATACCTAATTGCCTGATACTGCTTTACCCTTGACATGTATGAATAAAAAACAAGAAATCTATCACGCTATGAATCTTTGTGAACCTACATAAAAAACCTATCAATAGAGCCATCTGTTGAACCAAACGCTTATCAGATTTACAGTCAGAAAACACGATTTATACTCGAAGCACGCATTATCTTAATCCATAATATTCTTTTATAATGAAGTAACGAGGCCAATTACTGTTTTGACTGTTTATGCGTAAAAGCACTCAGGTTTTTTTATTTGTCTTTGATGGTGATATTATTGACTAAAACTGTTTAGAAAATACGTTCAGGCTATGTTTTTTGTACAAGACAAATAAGAGATAAAAGTTTTATTCGGACATTGGTCTTGTTGATAAAAAACAAAACAGTAAACATGTGTACACGTAGTATTAATGAAAATGTGTCACTAAAGTAACGTTATGACAAAAACATTAAACAGATGGAAAAAGAAAACAACACGATTTAGAACGACTGTTGACGTCAGTGTTACATTATATAAAATGAAGTATAGTTGTAAACATACTGGTCTTGCAACAGTAATTGACATTTCAATTAACGCCTATCAAAGAACATATGTAATTGGCATTAAGACCACTCCAGAATATTGCTAGTAATTTGTACTGATTCTTTCTTTATAGGACTTAACTGTTCTATGGCTTTTGGCTGTCTCCTAATAATTCTCCATTTATTGATTATATATTACTATGGTAGGTCATGTTATATAAAATAGTTTATGAGTAATATGCTGTGGTTTTTTTGAAGGTATATGAAAGTTTTTAATGTTTTATTTACTTTTCTATCTTTAGGTTCAGAACTTGCATTGATGTACAATGACGAGTCTGTGTTAGAGAATCATCATTTGGCCGTTGCTTTCAAACTGCTTCAAGAAGAAAACTGTGACATTTTTGTCAACCTTTCCAAGAAACAACGACAGACCTTGCGAAAAATGTGCATCGATATGGTCCTAGCTACAGACATGTCAAAACATATGAGTCTTCTGGCTGATTTGAAGACGATGGTTGAAACGAAGAAAGTGGCAGGTTCAGGCGTCCTTTTACTGGACAATTACCAAGATAGAATACAGGTAATTATTGCAAAGTAGAAAAGAAAGTGCTGATCACAAAACATACTTAAATATCTGTAAAGTAAGAAAACAAAATCCACAGAAAGTACATGTTCAGTTCAAGGCTAAATTATCTAGTATATAGAGCATAATAAAGAGTGATTAGTAAACATTTAAGTTCCATGAACAAAGAGGAAAATGGTGTGAAGACAAATTGCGAGGGTGATTAACTGTTGCGTGTTTTACAAATGATTCGGTCAGAAACATGGAAGTAGTATAATACCTGGCAATAAACATAATTGAAAGGGGGGGGGGGGGGAACACATGTTATACAATGTGATATCTTTTTATCATTTTCTTCTGAGAAATACCATGTTTCATAGAGTTTTACTTATGTTTCTTTCAGGTATTACAAAATATGGTGCACTGTGCCGACTTGAGCAATCCAACCAAGCCTCTTGAACTGTATAAGACATGGCTTGATAGATTGATGACGGAGTTCTTCCGCCAGGGAGATATGGAAAGGGCAAAGGGACTTGACCTCAGTCCAATGTGTGACAAACTTACTGCTACTGTTGAAAAATCACAGGTATGTATTTTTTTCTGTTAAGTAAAAAATAAAATACCTATATTTAAGTATTAAAAGAATATGATAATAATCATTAGAAGATTTATTTTTTTATTTTTTTTTTCAAATATTATTTTATGATTATTGTTTTATTGTATACTTGAATCTAATTAAATTAAATGTTTAATTTCATGCTTGTTTTGTTCTTCCAGGTTGGATTCATTGACTACATCTTACACCCAATGTGGGAGACCTGGGCAGATTTAGTTTACCCAGACGCACAGGAAATACTTGATCAAGTGGAGGAAAATAGAGACTGGTTTCAAAGTATGATCCCCATCAGCCCATCCTCTAGTTTCTGTTCTAGTGCTAAATCTGAGGAGAAATCAGCAGACAGTAAATTTCAGTTTGACATTGAAGAAGAAAAAGACAGTGAAAATGATACTGAACATCGTGGAAGTGATGTTGTTATTAAATTGACTGATAGTGGTAACGGGTCATCGAAACAGCAAAATAAAAAAGGACAGTAGCTTGCTGTAGAATAAAATATTGCATAATTGTGATAAAGTTTACTCATTAAAGTATTCCATGGCCTAACAGGCCCCTCCAATGACATTAGCGCTTAGAATTTGATGAATCGTGTCATTAGGGCCGTGTAAGCTGTCTCCCAGGATTCCATAGCGGGGACGTGTCATGTCTTTGTTGTCATGACAACCGATGATGTAGAATGGAAGATGACATCATTTCTCAGGGAGAACTTCCAGGGTTTGTACGGTTGACTATCCAGTTACCGTAGTAGTAGATGTAGCAGGAAAAGTACGGTTAACAATTCGATACCTTAGACAGGGAGGCATAAGAGAAAACAGAACAGTTTGACTTTGTCTGTCTCTTTAAGTTATGAACTTGTGAAATTAGGGAAGATATTGAGTATTACAGATTTTCGAAATGGCGGGTATTTTTGCTTTAAGGAAAATCAGCTCCGCATTATGATATATGTTTGTACAGTAGCCATGTTTCAATGCGTGTGCGTTTGTTCTGAAGAAGTAAAAAATCGGACAAAAACTCTGACATTAACAGACATTAAGCAAGTTAAAATCTTTGTTATTATTGACTTGTGGTTCTGTTTTGAGAAACAGGAAGTTGTGTGCTAAAACTGTTATAGTACAATTGTAATACTTTTGTGCTTCCTGTTCAGGAGAGTTACAAAGGGAGATTACTCTTATTTACATTATGTTAGTGATGCTTTAGTGGTGTTGCTGTTGATACGTAACAGTACCAGCCAATTTTATACATTTTATCATATCATTAATTTTATCATATGATCATGAATTGTTTTTTTAAATTGTTTCTGTATATGATTGCTGCGTTTATTTATTAAAACTGTTTTTTTAAGGCTATTTAAGAATAAGGTTTGTTTGGGCTGTATTATAGGTTTAACAATTGTTTAAGCTTGTGCTAACAGTTTGATTAGCTTTATTGTTATGAAAAAAAATGCTGGTTGAATTTTGTAATGTGAACAGAGTTAAAGCCCTTGCAAATCTGCGGACAAAAGGCTGATGAAAATTTGGACGGAAATGACATGCACAACTGATTTCCCGAAACCGTTCTTGAGGCAAATTTCTGAATAATCTGAACAAAAATAGGTTATGTTATGAGCAGTACCATTATCAATGCTGTTGCCAGATTATCCATTGGCAATGTTTAAATATGTCTTTAGATAAAGATTTAACAATTCTTTGTAAATTAATGACCATTATTATTACTGGCGTTAAATGTCAAGTTTTATTGTAGATTGACCTAGTTAGAGATGATAGAAACAGTCATCTTAGTAAAAATTAATATCATCATTAAAATCGGTTTTTACCCCTTTTTTAACAATCATACATAATATTATTTTTTAAAAAAACATATGTTTTAAATTGAAAAAGCATATGCTTTTACTTTATATTGTAAGTTTATTTTTCTTACATAGGGTAGCATGAAAAAAAAATGTTTTATTCTCCTCATTAATTGTGTAATATCAGATACTGTGTAGGTATTTTCATACTTCATCATTTTATTAATGTATGTTAAAAAAAAAGTTACACCTTCGGAAAGTTTACGCAAAATATAGTGTAAGTTTTTCTTTTCTTAAAAAATCAGTTGTAGTGTATTTGTTATACTTATGCCAGCTAGTTACACGAAAACAAAATGGCATGTGTGACCATTTCTTGTCACTGGAAATCCATCAGCTAATCACACTGTGATATTGCTAGGGATCATGGGTAATTGGAAGAATTTGAAAAATCTTCCAGTGAATGCGTTATTTTTTTTCTTTTTCGTAGAAATAAGATGTGAATTATTATGGTTGTTTTCTGGTCAATTATACTAACAGACCAGTATATTTTTATTTATTTTTTCAATATTTTTTTGTAAATTGAAAACCGAAAAGAAGAAAAAAAAATCAGAAAATATAGGGATAAAAAAAGTAAATTAATTTATTTATTTTATAAAACTTCCAAGTGACGAGTAACTAGCTTGTAGAAGATTTATTAATTTCATTGAATCATTTTATTTAAAATTTCAATCTTGCATTTCTAGAGGACTTATTTATTTTAAACATTATGATATCATAACTATGTTACTATAAATAGATTGCAAATCACGGTTTCTTCCATGACAGTTTGTTTCCCATGATTTCTAGCAGCCCAGCCTAGTTAAAAATAAAATTTGGAAAACTGAAATATATTTTGTTGTCATTTTTATAAAATGGAAAGGCCAAATGTGCTTTTCTGATGCTCAACATTAGTAGTATAAATTGTGATAAATGCATTAGATCCAAAGATGGTAGACAATTTATATCCCTAGAGGAGGAAATTGTACATGTAAAACAGTGCAACTTGCTCTTGGAGTCTTGTGAGTTGGCTTGCTTCCACTAGATATCACATGTCCAAGTATAGACAACATACTGAACTATGTCTACAGAGTGATTCAAATAGCAGTGCTGTATTTACTACCAACAGGAAACACAGAAGCAAACAGCTTTGTCCATTATGCATTCAAAACTTTCTAGTGAGTTATGCCATGTACATTTTAGTATGAGTACAATAGCATAGTCCTATAGCCATTACAGCTTCAACAGAAATACGATAACATCCATTATTACTTAGCATAGTTCTTGAGCCATTATTTCTTCAATAGAAATACAATGGCATAGTTTTTGAGCCATTATTTCTTCAATTGAAATACAATAGCATAGTTCTTGAGCCATTATTTCTTCAATAGAAATACAATGGCATAGTTCTTGAGCCATTATTTATCCAATATAACTACAATAGCATAGTTCTTGAGCCATTAATTCTTCCATAGAAATACAATAGCATAGTCCTTCAGCCATTATTGCTTCAGTAAAAATATAGCATTGTCCTCTGCAAAAAATACAGTGGCTACAGAGTCTACCCATTATTGCTTCAATAGAAATACAATAGCATAGTCCTCTTGCCACTATTTCTTCAATGGATATGCAGAGCATTTAGTCGATTGTAAAAATTGCATCTTTGTCCCAATCTCATTAAAATCAGATCATCGTTTTCATTCCGTTACTCTTCGAGCGTTGGGTAGTGGAGCGGCAGTTACGATATGATTTTAATGAGATTGAGCTTTGTCCATATTCAATAGAAATACAGGATATGACGCTGGACTTGTGCTTGAGTCTGGATAATGTTGGCACTAGCAAAAAGGAAGGGTTTTGAATATTAAACAAAGATTCACAGACGGCCATATTTCATTCAAAATCCTACCAGAGAGCTCTTTGAAATTTACTCTAAGAACACGAGATAAGTTTCAAGTAAATACCAACAGTAGTTTAAAAGATTTATTAATACTGCTGCACCAACGCTGATGGCGATGCCGGAGGAAGTCGTGGTAAAAATGGTCATCGTCACTGAATCAGTAACTCAGAACTTGTCCATTGGACACATACAGTTGAGTTCACACTAAAGGTTACACAAAGTGCACTAGGAGTGCACTAGATGTGCACTACTAGTGCACTACAAAGTGCACTAGTAGTGCACTACTGGTGCACTTCATAAGTGCACTTTGTAGTGCACCAGACCTATTATATGTATTAAGCAGTTACCTTTTATTTCACTGAATAGCACTTTGACTTTTACAAAAAGATAGAAAATATAGATATCTGTTTAATAGTTTTTCAATAAAAATTTGAAATTGTGATAATTGGATTTTGTAAAATATGGCATAAAATATTAGAACAATAAATTTCAAAGTCATTAATTTTAATGATTTTGTACTTTAAAATTTAATTGTTGTAATAAGTAATTTAAATATAAAAAATTATAACTTTAATGTTGATAAGTGCATAAATAAACAAACTTAATTGATATTTAATATGATTCTATTTTATTATAATATGTTAATGAAATATGAAACATTGAAATGCTAATCAAACAAAATTAAGTCAGTTCTTTTTTGCCGGGGGAGGGGGAATTATACCATAGTATTAGTTATTTTTGATCTTAACTTATGGTTGTTTTAGTTAAAGGAAAATGATTTTAAGCATTAATAGCCTTTAATACATTAAAGAATTAATATGTTTATAATTGGCCTAAATTTTGTCAATTTTATTTCATTTATGATCTCTCTTACCTTCTCAAACTGAGATTTACCTAAGATTAATATAAATGATATATATTATTCTGAAAATAAATATTTATATATAATGGTGGTATGTATTGATATGTGTGGATTAAGTATTGATATGTACCTGTGGGATACTTGTATACTTAAACTGACATGGATATTAACAAGATTAGAAAATCTGTCAATTCCATTTTTTGAGACGACACCAATCTTTTTTCCTTTTTTTTCATGCATTGTAACATTATTATGCAATATGATTAATTTTATGAGTTTATTATAAATTGCAAAAATATTCATTTTTCTTTTTGTACTATATTTGTAATGAAATTTATTTGCACCAACATCCAGAGAATACAGAATTTACATCGCCTAATCTGTCTTATGTTATTTACCCTGCTCTATTATCAGCAGGGTACTATATCAAAACACCTATACACAGCATGACTTTTGACACTTTAATCTCCTGTAACTGTTTTCTGCTCATGTATGATATCAAATTTAAAAAAAAAAACAGGGAAAAAAAAAAAAAAAAAAAAAAACAGATCTGCGTTAAAGTGAAAAGGAAGTTGCAAAAGATTTATAATCATGTATTTAAATAATATTTTCTTTAAAATATATTATCTTCTAAATGCGTAAAAACTGACAAGGCAAATTTGTCAAATCTATAATAGAAAAAAGTAACATTTCCCAGTTCAAAAACTAAAATATGCTGCAAATTTTAATGCAGAATTGCAAGAAATGTGAAAAAATATTGATGCAAAGTCTTTGTAGAATGTAGAATAGTTAACACTGATATTGGTTTTAAACCAGTTTTTTATAATAAGATTAGAAAATTCCACTTCAAAGGCAATAAATGACAATTATATCTAACGTGCGTTATGACATTAAGATTATTTTTTACATTTGATTATACAAAAAGTATAGTCATTTATTGATGACTTACATGTATTTTGGGGGGAAAAAGGAAATTTTCAATTAATATTGCATACATTTACATTTTTGTTATTTACCCTGAGGCCCTCTTATCAGCAGGAGACCAGTGTAATGAAAACAGTCGCTCTCAAAAAAATACCAATACACAGCATGACTCGTGACTTTCCTCTTGTATAAAAACATTCCCTTTATACATTACATTTTTAATGTAGAAATCTTGAATAAAGTTATCAATTTTATTTATTTTATGGAAAAATTTTAATTATGTATATCTTTAAAAAGTATGCAAACATTTTATGGTTGAAAAACATAATATTACAGTCTATAAAATGTTTTAAAATCAATGAATTAATATTCTCTTTCAATCTTGAACATGAGGAATTGCCTCTTAAGTTATATATTATCACGGATTTATATTAATAGTATATATAGTAATATAAATCCGTGATATTATTATGCAGAATGGCAAGAAATGTGGATAAATGGATACATATAGAAAATTCCGCTTTAGAGACAATAATATCAGAGACATAGATAACATCTATCTTTGTCTCTGATAATATCTATTATGCATTTATGCCTTTATGTTTTTTTTTTTGTATATTTGATTATACAAAAATTATGGCCATTTACTGAGTGCCAACGCCTGATGAATCCCAGGCTTATGTCTAACGTGCATTTTGAGAAAACCAGGGAATTTCAATGCATTCTTATAAATCTGCTAAATTGACTGTTCTTTGTTATTTACCCTGAGGCCCTCTTATCAGCAGGAGAGTTGTATATTGAAAACAGTCCCTCTCAGAAAATACCAATATACACAGCATGACTTGAGATTTTCCTCTTCAATAAAAGTATTCCCTTTATACATTAAATTTTTAATATTGAAATAATGAATAAAGATATCAAATTTATTTATTTTATGGATAATATTTAAATTATTTGCATAAACATATGCAAGCATTACACAGTTGAATACTAAATTATCACAGTATATTGATTGTTTTAAAATCAATGTATTAATATTCTCTTTTAATATTGAACATGATGAATTGTCTCTAAGTTATATATTATAGAAATGATATTTTAGCTTAAATATAACCTTTCCTTGATTTTTTTGAGCTTATGAAAACAAGTTTATGATGTAACAAACTAAATTAATTGGGCCAGAATTATCACATTGATTTATACCATTTGTTCACTAGAAAAATTGAAATATATGGCCATTTAAAAAAGCTTAAAAAACACTTATTTAATTATCTATTACGGAGCATATTTAAATTTAACCTTATTAATTCTATAAATTTGATGTTAAGGTTTTATTATTTTTCACTTACAGTTAAATACTGGTTAATAAAAATATGATTACAATAAATGAAAAAAACATTTTAATTTTAAGCTTCAACATGATAATCACCTAAAATGTTAAAACTGCTGATTTTAAAATTTACTTATTTATATTCATGAATAGGCTATATATATATTTTCCCATTTTTTTTTTCGTACAGCAGCGTAACAATGGATGCCCCCCCATTGATATACAATTATCCAATAAACCATTTAGGTGTCACCTTCCCTGGCCAGCCTGGTCATATGGTCTAGTGCACTAGAAGTGCACTTCTAGTGCACTTCTAGTTCAGCTCTAGTGCACTAGAAGTGCACAAGGGTGGGAAGTTTAGTGTGAACTCAACTGTATGCCCCACTTCGTTTGCCCTCCACAGTGGCGTATTTACATATAAGCATATTCATTAAGATCAATAAACTCGTAAACATGTATGAAAGAATAGTATTAAAACTAATAGATAAACAAACCCATGACACTGCCGAAACTCTTATTATTTGATTAGACAAGAAATTTACATCAAATATCACTGTGACCTTCACCTTACGACTTCAATATGAATAGGGATCATTTTACTTTCTTTATCCACAAACTCAGGCTTATTCCTTCTCAAGTCATTGATCACAGACCTCGTTACAGAAGTATAATTTTGATCTCATGACCTCAAAACCAATATAGGGGCCATCCACTTTCAAAGTTACATCAACCACGGCGTATTTCTTCTCAAGTCATTGGTTACAGAAGTATAATTTTGATCTCATGACCTCAAAACCAATATAGGGGCCATCCACCTTCAAAGTTATATTAACCACGGCTTAATTATTCCTTCTCAAGTCATTGGTTACAGAAGTATAATTTTGATCTCATGACCTCAAAACCAATATAGGGGCCATCCACCTTCAAAGTTACATTAACCACGGCTTAATTATTCCTTCTCAAGTCATTGGTTACTGAAGTATAATTTTGATCTCATGACCTCAAAACCAATATAGGGGCCATCCACCTTTAAAGTTACATCAACCGCGGCGTATTTCTTCTCAAGTCATTGGTTACAGAAGTATAATTTTGATCTCATGACCTCAAAACCAATATAGGGGCCATCCACCTTCAAAGTTATATTAACCACGGCTTAATTATTCCTTCTCAAGTCATTGGTTACAGAAGTATAATTTTGATCTCATGACCTCAAAACCAATATAGGGGCCATCCACCTTCAAAGTAATATTAACCACGGCTTAATTATTCCTTCTCAAGTCATTGGTTACAGAAGTATAATTTTGATCTCATGACCTCAAAACCAATATAGGGGCCATCCACCTTCAAAGTTATATCAACCACGGCTTAATTATTCCTTCTCAAGTCATTGGTTACAGAAGTATAATTTTGATCTCATGACCTCAAAACCAATATAGGGACCATGCACCTTCAAAGTTACATCAACCACGGATTATTCCTTCTCAAGTCATTGGTTACAGAAGTATAATTTTGATCTCATGATCTCAAAACCAATATAGGGGCCATCCACCTTCAAAGTTACATCAACCACGGCTTATTTCTTCTTAAGGTACGTACAGACGGACCTACCAATCATAGTTATGCACCCCACTGTTAAGAAGGGGCACAAAGTTCATACAAAGACAGCTCTTTCAATAAAAACAGAGAAGATCGAATATTTTTCACAATCTGTCCATGTATTCTTTAGTAGATACAGATTCATACAACTATGTGAATAGCTAGTTTAAATGTTAAGCTATTAACTTATTATTTATTAGAAACCGTACTACTAAGGCTTTGACCATTACTTTCCATAGAAATGCATTATAATAGAGCTCAATACATTACTTATTCAATAGAATTGAGCTCTATTATTGAAAAATAGCAAAAGAATAGAGCTTTGTTCATTACTTATTCAATAGAAGTCTGCTTTTTTCTATACATGCACATCATTATATAATACAACAATGGACTTTACTCCAACGGCACCGACGCCCTGGTGAGTACAATAGTTCTTCCTATTCTTCGAATAGTCTAGCTAAAAAGACGAGACATAATTATGTTTATTATGCTATAGCATTTGCATCCTGACAATTACTGATTCTTGGTAAACTAAGTACGTTCATTGGATTAGTAAACCTGTACAAGAAGATTAACATCCGTGCAATCACAGTCATCACTAATATGTATAAAACTCTTGATTAATTTGTGACGTAAATGTTAAGGCAATTAGTCCGACTCTATAATAAAGGGGTTTTAGGTACATGTAAAATGATACACCTTTTTCATGTCTAATCAGAATAGTAAAAAGATTATAATAATGCTTATAAAATTATAATTTCACAAATCCTAAAGCACGTATCATAGGACATAATTTTAGCACCAAACTGAACCATTTTTCCAGTTATAACTGTGTCCTTTGGAAAAAAGTAGAGTGTAAAAATGATATTCTTTCAAGAATGTCCTTAAAATTGCGTCAAAAATCTATGCCGAATGCACATTGAAAATATCCAAATAATGATAAAATTAGCCTATCTTGTGAAAAGGATGAAAAGAAATTGAGAAAAAAAGTTTGTACTTTGCATGTGAGGTGCGAAATAAAATGAATGTCAATTATGCAATAAGATATTTAAGCGTTGTACCATTGTCGACACGCCTACATTACAATATGCTATTGCATTGGTGTATATATTTAGAAGTTGTTTTCTAGCATCATGCAAATTTAAAATAAATCAAGGTAGTTGCTTAGCAGCAGATATATTAAAAATGACTTGTCTATCTTTTTATCTGGACAAAACCAATATTTTAGGGAAACTTTCAAAATATGTACTTATACTGAATAGTGACCAGTGGAGACCTTGATCACATGACACGAATGTACTGGCTGATCATGGTCTACACTAGTTGCATTGGTAGAATCTGGTGTCTCTTGAAAGCTAATGGTTAATATATCTGGGGTTTCAAATTCGTTATCTGACAGGGTCATACACCAGGCTACAAGAGCTGCAATAGGGGTGATCAATAGTTCAGCACCATAGTTGGGTGCATACTAATAGAAATTGGTAATATAATCTTCTTAGCCTGACGTTATAATGTATGTATTTATTT
This sequence comes from Ruditapes philippinarum, assembly GCF_026571515.1. Taxonomy (NCBI): domain Eukaryota; kingdom Metazoa; phylum Mollusca; class Bivalvia; order Venerida; family Veneridae; genus Ruditapes; species Ruditapes philippinarum. The sequence continues at coordinate 78,539 of NW_026864118.1, forward strand.
TTATTGCCACTAATACTTCTGTAATATTTCAGAGATGCAGTGTTATCATGCTCGGCACTGTGCTTTCTACAAGAAGTTGAAAATACTAAGGATCGAGCATACCCCCGAACTTTCACATGCATGTACACATATTCTTGGACCCTACATCAGCACTAACCAACCTGATCTTTTCTATCAATAAATGGCAACTCAACGTGAATAAGAATTATTAATGGTTTCAGATATAATACATGTCAAACATGGAGAAAAAGTAATATGCCAAGGATTTGTATCCTTGCCACTGAGATCAATTTTATTAAAGAGAAATCAACGATAAACAAGAACTGATCAGTGAAGCTGAAAAGTGTTTAGCTTCCTATTATTTTTACTATAGTCTGTCGCATCAACTTTGAACATTATGTTCATCTTTTACCCAATGTGAGAGTAGATTAAGTCATCTAAATTGATGTTATGTAAACCCTGGATTCATAAATGAAGTTCGTCAAAGTACGAGTTAAAATATAATGTTTATCACACACCCGTACCGATTATGCGACTCCGTAAATATGGTATTGCACGGCCGTGCATATATTTTGACGTGACGTCATTAGCGTTATACAAACATAGTGTAAAGACGCGCTAAATGTTAACGTTATACTATAGGCGCGTCGATGAAAAATGACTCTTATTTCACTTTAAACGGTCTTTATTTTGGGTATGTGATAAATAGAATATAAAATTCGTGTAAGTTCATTACTGAATTTATTGCACTCGTTGAATAAATTAGTATTATGCTCGCCAGAGGCTCGCATAATATAATTTTATTCAACTCGTGCAATAAATTCAGTATTGAACATACACTCATTTAATATCCTCTATCTATTGATTCACCGTTTCACAAAATGACGTCTGTTGCGGAAAGACGTCACGACGTCCCATAATGCTACATTATGATTGGACGGCGCATTCATTGATTGTGACGTAACAAACAGAACGTAGTAACCGCAATTGAAATGTCGCACACTTACAGTGCAGACGAAAATATTTGCTATTAAAAGTTATTAAGAGGCAAAAATTACCTGGAAAATGGAGAAAAGTTCGCAAAATGATAACCGACGTGTAGCTGAAAGCACATTTAAAGGTAGGTTTTCAATTATTATCTGAATTATCGTTGTAAAAAG